>NW_024584416.1:14051-17015 GCF_018398535.1 Haplochromis burtoni
CCTCATTTCAAGGACTTGAAGTGCCTCCCAAAGAGTGACAGAGAGAGAGTGGATAAATGTTTACAGAGTTTTTGTTAACATGAATGTTCAAGATGTTCAATAAATATGTTAAGTGCATACATTTTGAAATGCAATTAATATAGAATAAAGATTAATTATATTTAATCACAATTAATCAAAATTACTCCACAGTAACCCTGTGATGAAGCTGAGTAAACATTTTCATTGTTTGACAGCACTAATATATGTAATATATTAGTGTATACTTACCTATTATTATATAGGTTTTTTACAACGTTGTATTTCACAGGAAAGAACCTGTGTTTAAAGACTGAAGAAAACTATTCAAATTATCTTTGAATTTAAGCATACAGTCTTTGTGTATATTCTGCATTTACCTTATTATATTGCATAAATGTCAGTTACAATCTTAAATATAAAACTGAAAAAATGTAATTGCAGTCAGGCTATTGATCAAGTAATTGCAATTAATCACAATTAATTACAGAAAATTGTGAGATTAATTAGTTAATTTTTTTAAATCTATTGACAACACTAATATATATGTATAGATATATGCATTTTGAATTTGATGCATTTGTTTCCAACACAGAACTGAAAGTGTCCACAACAGACATCAATCTATGTTTTCAAGAAGAGACTGCCATCTATTCTTCAGTGAACTGAGGCTCATTCATCCATCCCATTCTCTTACGACCTAAACCCTGGGCAGGTCACCAGGTCATGGCTAATACAGAGCGAAAGGCAACCATTCAGACTCACATTCACACCTATGAGCAGTTTAGAATCATCATTTAACCTGACCCTATTAACCGGCTGACTGACTGAGGCTCATACATACTTTACTTGCTGGACTTATGTTAATAACATTAACAGTTATTATCCTAAAACCATAGCTTTTTTCTTGTTTTATTTTTTTCGTTTTACATTTTTCTTCTCTTGAATGGCATATCTAAGTTCTTCTTGTTCCTCTTGTTCTTATTGGTCTCTGTCTGGTTGACATTGTTAGTATCAATTAAACCACAGTGTGTAATCTGCCTGGTCTGTTACCACGTCTGAAGATGCTTGTCAGGGGGCTGGGTCTGTAAACTCGATATAACCTTATATTAAGTATGAGGTTACCCAATATACTTAAATCTTAAAGATTTCAATCAGTCAGAATAACAATGCAAACTGAAATGCCACTGTGTTTGAAAGGTAGTATGATACTGGTTTGATAAAAAGCTATATTTTGAATATATTTAAACCCACGTCTCAAGTTCTAAAAAACCTGAAACCCAGAAATATCATGAAAAAAACCCATGGAATTATATTTAGTTTGCATCATAAAAGTTATTGTGCCGAGAGTGCTCAATCAGCACCTGGGTTCCTCAACCATAACTCATGTACCCTTTTCCTTCCAGAGATGCAGCAAATTCACTTCTCATCTTCACTGAGTTCTGAGATGAGAGAATTATTGTAAAAGCAAGAATTTCAGATTTATGCTGTGTGGTTAAGGTAGTGGGTGTGCTTCAATAAGAAACATTTTTATGTTTGTCGTGTGATTCTCAGCTAAGCACAGTAACCTGTTTGGTTGTAAACTGTTTGGATGTGTTTGGGAAAAATACTATTATATTGAAAAATACTATAATACTGACTGCAAACACGTTGTGTGGCTGCTGATTCCACTGCTCGGTACACCTGATTAGGAGGAAAAATCAGGAGTGTTTAACTCAAAGCTTTTGGTCAGATGACTCAATCAGTCACTGATAAAATGCTCTAAAAATTCTAGGATATAGCTCAGAGATGGATTTTCCTATTTCACTACAGCAAGCCACAGTAATGAGAAACTATACACTGATAAAGTCACAGAGAGTGGAAGTGAACACTATGTACAGGGGTGCACATAAGTGGTCCGCAGGTGCGAATTCGCTGTCAAAATAAAAGACGCGGACCAGATAAGAAGTTGGAATGCGCTTTTGCATACACAGGGAGTTCTGGAGGAGGACAGACATTTGTTCAGAACTCTTAAAGATGTTGAAGAAGCAAGCTCCGTAAGCAAGTACTTTGGTGTTCCTCCACCGCAAAAGAAGCAAGTATTCCCGAAAATTCCGAGAATACGCGCTTCTGTTATTATCTCACTTATTATCTCACAAATATAACCCATTCCCATAAGTGGTACATTAAGGGTTTTTTAAATGTGTTTATGAAATTGACATTATCTGGCTATGTAATTTTTAAGAATGTCAGCTTTTCTGTAAATATCTTTTGCTTCAGTCATTGTAATTTTAAAACGCAGCAATAATAAAGGAAAAAGAAAAAAGTAATTGCTGGGTTTTTTGTTTTGTTTTGTTAGCAATTATTATAGTTTAACCTCCTAGGATCTGACGTCCACATATGTAGACATCACATTTTGGGTTGTCTAGACCAAAATACTAAATTTTGCTCTATAAGGGCCTGATATCCACTTACAAGGACATTATACTGCCACTGTCCTATCAAAATTTAAAGCCAATCTCCTCATCTGTGGCTCTCATTGTTCTCAGAAACAAAAATCAGGTAAAAAACGAAAAACAAATCTGGTAATTCTTTATTTGTACATTCATCAGGGCCCAATCAGCCCAAATAGCAAAGAAAAATTAAAATGCATACTATGAAAGAGTTTGAGTCTTAGGAGGTTAAGGTTTTATTGAACACTGAAGTCACAGGGTGGTGGTTGGAGTGGACTGCGCTGAAATTTACTGACAATTTATTCCTATTGATCCCTCAAAGACCAGGATTTCAGTAAGTGCAAAATTATAGAAACCACTTGGAGAGCCGAAGATGTTTCAGTTCCAAAAAAACCAACAATAAAGGCCCCTGTTGGGCCTGGCAACACATCCAGGCTACGGTACTCTTTGGTCCAAGGCCAACTACAGCATCCCAGCAAAAGCAACCTGGAGGTCATCGTCACTCACGAATGTG
>NW_024584417.1:0-3800 GCF_018398535.1 Haplochromis burtoni
CACAGCCGCCCTGGGGTGCACTGACAGAGGCGAGGCTGCCGGACACTGGCGCCACCGCCACCTCTGACCACCACCAGTAGGCAACAGGTGAAGTGTCTTGCCCAAGGACACAACGACCGAAAACACAAATCAACAAAAGGGACTGAATGTACATTTATAGCCTGTAATCTTTAACTCACTTTAAACTGCACTGAAAAAAAATGGAAAAAAAAGTTTATTAATTATTCACGACTTAATCATGTATATTTTTAAATGATTTTCCTGTTGACTTTTTTATATATATTTTTTTATTTGAACTATTGATGTATTAATATTTCACATTTCTAAAATAAACATTTTAATGACTCTTCTTTTAGTTTCAGCTAATTGGTTTGCCTGTTTATTTCTAAATTTATATTTCCTGTTAGAGAAATGAATTAATGTGCATTTTAACTGTTCAATTATTTGCTAATTAATGAAATGTTTCATTCCCATTTCTACAACAGTATTTGCCATCTTAATACATGATAAACATTTATGTATATAACCTCTATCTGTAATCAACAAACAGGTCTGCAGGGTGCCTGCAGGCAGGATCCACACTGTTCCCCCATGCCAGCAGCACACTTCAGCCCCCTACTGCATGTCAACACCACAGCTTCATTGGATTTGAGGGAAATGAAAGGAAAGGCTGAATCTGTATATGGTTCAGAGCATAGGCTACAGACCCACTCTTCTTGTGGCCTTTGTTCTTATAGAGTTGAGTATTTATATCAAATGTAGTAATTAAAAAGAACATCTTGAATTACACCCATAACTGGGATGTAGAAACGAGGCAGTGTTTTTAGGCTGTATGGTTAAAACCCTTTTTTTTTTCTCCACCACATCCCACATGAAAGACTTAACAATTGCCACTAGGCAACTGTGAAGTCTTGCATGAATGATGGTTATTTCAACTCATTTAAATCATTAAATTTGATGAATGTCTTATTTGCTGACCATTCGGGCCAGGCAGTCAAATCAGAAGTGAAACTCATAGTGTTATTACACAACCAAGCTTCAAGGTATTGGGCCAGATATCATGAAGTTCTGAAAAATAAGTATAACTTGCTAACCTTTGAGAATTTGATTTTTCTTTTTTTTTTAATATCCAAGATTAATATTTAAATCTGTGACCAGCCCTGGCCAGGCTGAATTAGTCACATAATTTTATTACACATTAACAAAGGTGTCACTACAATGGGAAAAGCTAGGAGATGGAAAATGGAAACTTACACTGTGATAGTCCTCATCCACAGTTAAGGTCCACAAATGTCATATTAAATAACACATATTGAAAACTTTGGCACAAGCCGAAGCCAATCTGAACTAAAAAAAACCCCCAAAACAAAACAATATACTTTGTTTAATTATCTGATTGTTTCATTGTTATTGTTTTCATGATTTACCAGGGTCATATATCCTAAAGACTGAACCAGGGATGAGGGCTGCAAATTAGCTAAAAGTCCTGCATACACTGTGTTGATTCATTTCACTTAAATTTAAATAATCTTTACATACATCATAGAAGTTAATATAGTTAAACAAAAAGTTCTTAAATAACGCTTTGTTAGAAATGTGATGTTTCATACTTGAAGAGCTGAGCATATGTGACTTGTTATAGTGGTATTTAGTGGTATGCAGAATATTGTCACTTCAACTTTTCTATAAATGAAGTACAAGTGTAAAAACCTGAATTGCATTAAGAGTCCAAAATAGCTGATCCAGTGTTAGATTATCGTCATGTGTGGTTTATGTCTGTAAAGAAATGTTGCCATGGCTCCAACAAGATCTTTTTTTGTGGTTTTTGTGTCTCTCCTCTTCTTCCTCTTCATCTTTGCTCTCAGGTAGGTTTGGGTGGGGTTCTGTTGTTGTCCCACCCATGGATGGGGTTGCTCTTGCATCCTATCCCAGCCATCACACCTGTTCCTCACCTACTCATTATCCTGTCATTCAACAGGCTACCTGAAACCTCAAGTCTTTGCCAGATTGTTGTTAATGTTGTGGTGTTCTCCTTCTCATGTGGGCTTTAACTGGATGAAAAACAGAATTTGCAAATTGACAAATTTGAGAACTAAGGATCTTCCAGGAAGGCCTAGCTGGCCACCAGTCATCTCACTTACAGTACTTATTGAAACTTTGCCTCCCCCAGCTGGAAACCCACCAGGAAAATTCAAGGAACTCACTCAAGCATGAATGAATAATTCAGATTCAATAGTCACCTGGAAAAAGCACTGACCTTTCCCTTTCACTTGTCTGGAAGTCTTCCATCCCCACTGCTTGGGCTTTGTGTTGCAGTACGTACCAGTACAAGCCCTTACCTTGTGTTAATAAAAAGGTAAAACATGCAGTGATTTTTTTGATCTTGTGTTTGAATCCATTTGTTATTGTGGATATGGCAATGATCTACATGATGACTATGATCCACAACATCAGTGCTTCTGAACTTATTCTGACTGAGGTTTTTCTTGCAAGAAGCATTTATATCAGAAGAAATAACAATGTGTAAAAAAAAATAGAAATAGAAATTGACTGATAAAACAAAGTGTGGCAGACTTGTGACTGTTTGCTGCCCGAGCTGCTGACATGTGACCGTAGCTAGTTTTAGATGTTTTTTTTTTTATTTAAAATTGCAAACTTTGTTTTTGCAAAATAATTACAAACTTAAATTACAAACTTGTATTAGTGGACAAGTCAATACTGAAGACCTAACCAGGAGAGTGGGAATCTTGATTAGTACCATATAGATCAATACCAATGATTTTCATCCTAATCTTTCTGTTTTAGTGTCAATTTCATTACAAAGGGTTGGACATTTAGACAATGTAAATTAGGGAGTATATAATAGAAAGTAAATAACCTATCATCAGAATTTAGTCGAGATAATAGCTGTTTTATAAGTGCCTTTCATTATCACATGCTAATTACTGCTCTCAGTGAAACAGTGGAGAACAGGAGCAAGGTGCTTTGGTGAAACAGTCCTGTATCACTAAGTCATATCATTGTATATTTTGAAAGGCTGCATGCAGAATCCAACTCAATCCATAAGTTAAGCATGGAAAAGCCGGAGTTCTGTACCTGGAAAGAAATATTGATATCTGTATTTGTATCAGGGATACCAGCCTGTTTTACTTCATGTCATATTGAAGATAACTGATATCTTGCACAACTAACATTTGAGCAGAAGATCAGATCAGATTATGCAGCAGGCAGGAAAGCAGTGTAGGTAGGTGTGGCTGGACTAAAATGACTAAAGTTACAGCAGAGATGTTAAATGACCAGGACAGAATAAATAAAATAAGCTATATCGTGACAGGTAAATATGGTCCTCTGTATGATATATTAAAAACAAAGACCCTAAACAAACAGGTTGTTGTTTGTGATGGGAAGTGTGCCAGTCAGCCACAACATTGAAAGCATTCACTAGTGAAATGAAAGCCACTGATCATCTCATAATGCAAATACCTGCTGAGACACCTTTGATCCTGACATTCACGTGGATGTTAATTTGACACAAAGTGTCCACCTACGCACGCCAGACCAAGTATACTCCCCATGACAATCGTATTCTCTAATGACAGTGACCCCGCCCAGCAGGA
This sequence comes from Haplochromis burtoni, assembly GCF_018398535.1. Lineage (NCBI taxonomy): Eukaryota > Metazoa > Chordata > Actinopteri > Cichliformes > Cichlidae > Haplochromis > Haplochromis burtoni. The sequence continues at coordinate 3,618 of NW_024584417.1, forward strand.
AAGTCTGCCATCACTTTAAAGTTGTGGTTCTCCCTGTATCTCTTGTGTGCGTGTTGTTGAATTTATTCTGTAATTGATCAAACAGATCTGATGAAATATCTATCTATCTATCTATCTATCTATCTATCTATCTATCTATCTATCTATCTATCTATCTATCTATCTATCTATCTATCTATCTAT
>NW_024584417.1:4251-8425 GCF_018398535.1 Haplochromis burtoni
CCCCCCCCCCCTTCCCCAGTCCATCTTCCTCCCCATTGGTGTTCATTTATGTGCATTATTACTTTTGTGTGACCTTTAAAGAAGCACTCAGAGATGAAGCAATAGACCATTTTTGTTCGTTCTTACTACACAGACTGTCAACTTTTCAGACAACATGGAAATCCACTTTAGAAGTGCAAAGATGATCTGAACCTCTCTGTCCCTGAACTATGGGATGGAGGTTTTATTGTTCTAGACGTACCTGTAATATCTACCTAGTCTCAGTTTTATTCCTAATCTTTCTAACTAGTAGTTCAAAATAAATGAGTTAATAAGTAAGTAAGTAATAAGTAAGTAACCTAAGGAATGAGAAATCCCATCTATACCATAAGCTATTAGAATAACACACATATTAAATACCTAGTAGTTCCACAGAAACAGGTTAAAATATGTTTGGCATAGCTCATGTGTTATTAATGCCTCTACCAAAGTAAAACAGGAAATGAACAACCAAAACTCAATTGCAATAACATGAGCAGAGATGTAAACACAGGAGGATGAAACAGAGGGAAACACTGAGGGGAATAAAAACTATAAATACAAACAGTTAATTAAAATTAAAATGCAACCAGGACTAAATGCTCTGGAAACAAAGTAAATCTAAATCTAATTCAACACCATAAAAGAACTAAGGCTCAAGAAAAACAGAGACATTGTCACGATATTCCTTCCTTCTCTACTTATTTAGTTCAGGGTCATGGAGAGGTGGGGTGCACCCTGGACAGGTTGCCAATTACAGGCTTTTGTGTACAGTTTTTATATAATCAGATTTCTTGATAATGGTTTGGATTTTTGTATAATGCATCCTTTGTTTTAGAGAACAGCAGGTTAGTCAGACACAGATGGTAGTGCTAAGGTGCTGAATGATAAATATCAGCTGGAGAATGCTGTTCTCTGTCGTTTGTGTGCACTGAAGACAACTGAAGTAGGAGTCTTTGAATGTGCCTCCCTCCACAGTCAAAGTGGACTATAGATGGCTTGCTTTCTGTTGTCACATGTGTGAAAGAAACAGTGGATACAAAACCGAATCCAGAGAGTTTCCAAGCTGTTTACTAAAGCACAAAATGATGTGTGAAACATTTCATCTCGCTCCATTTACTGCTCTACATGCCCATAGGCCACCTCAGCATTTCAAAGGGTGTGCTCCTGCGCATGCACACCTATCCCCTTCTGAGTACTACAGAAGTGAATTTTACAAACTACGTAATGTTTTGTATACACAGTTTAGAGAAAGGTTTGAGCTGAGGGGAATGCAAATGATCAAAATTTGGAATCTTGGCTGCAAAAGCTATAATCAAGCTCTAATCACACTGCCTGAAAATACACCAAGTACAAATTAAAACAAACAAAATCCCCTGTCTAGCAGTGAAAGTATGGGTACTCTTAAGGGGATTGGGCCAGGAGACCTTGGCTTTTGATGAAGCACTCCACAGATTGCTTCCTGTTGTTCTTGTGTCATTCTTTCAGCAGAAGCTGAAAAGGGTTTTAGCAATCTCTGAAGGCTAAAAGGACAAATGTAGTAGTATTATGTCACAAACATGCTTTAATATAGTGTTGCTGTCTGTGACATACAAAAGGAGTGGCTAAACAAGTTTTGACATTAAAATAAGTGCTTAATCATTTTGCAGAAAGAAAAATAATTGCACCTTTAGTTGTTCTGAGCAGTGAATATGGCCAGACTAAGCTGAAGTGATTGGCCGGGGTACAAATAATTATGTATATATTTAAATATACTGACATATGATCAAGCTGCTTTGACTATGTGATGCTTTCTCAGAACAGAATATTAAATACCTTATTTATTTAATATTAATATTTAAGGTTTACTGGTAACCTGGAACTGAGTATAGGCTCAGTTTGTCTACTTTGTCCACGTGTCCAGTGTTACTACTGTAAGTTTATATTTAAGGTTTAAACACTTTTAAATTAAAATATAAAAACGGGAAAAATACAATTTAGTCTTGGAGTTCTGCATTGCTCATACAATATTATTACTACATGAAAAAATGTTGCATAGTTAGTAAAAAGTCAGAACGAAATGCTTAGTATTTAAACACATCGTAATTTAGTATGTTATGATGGGAAATTGTAGAACACTGAAACAGACATGATGTTTTTCAAGGGATATTACTCACCTCCTTCTGTCAGGTTTACAGAAGCTAACAGCTTAACAATTACCCAAAGCATACAGTTGAGACAATGACTGGGTAAACTAAGGACAGATATCTCACTGTGGTTGATTGACCCAGGCAATGCTGAAGGCTAAACCCCAAAGAGCATCGTCAGAGACCTAAACACTGTATTTCACAGAAGCATTCTTTCCAGTCTGAAGGAACTTGACAGAGGGAATGAATGGAATAATTTTCCAGTATGTTGTTGACTCCTGACTATTAAGCAAAAACAGTTACAGAATTTAAGTGATGATTCTATTCTACTACACAGCCTGGTCTTAGAATTGATGTTTCCACATTTTTCTCCTGTGTCAACATTCGCTTTTCACAGGTGAGCTTAGCTGTGCCATGCAGCAGCTAGATCAGGCCGTCACTGCTTGTACATCCACAATGCATTTAAGTCTGCATTGATTGCTTGAATCATGGTGGGGTTTCAACTCAGCAGGAAGCCATAGCCCTGCTGGCTCCATGTGATTGGCACTCAGTGGAGTCCGTTAGTGGTGATGCCGAGCAGGACTCCTGCAGACCCTATCAAACACACTTCTCCCTGCATCAATAGCCCACTGACCAGTTTTTCATTACATGCCAAATGTGAAGGCTGAGGTGTCAAATGAATACAAAGCACTGCTTTGACAGAAGCTATAAATATGTGTATGTGTGGCAGCACAGCTGTAAGATCGTGCATGTCATTTGTCCAAAACGGTGTTGCAGTTCTCCTCACTTAAAATAACAAAGTTTTCAATATTTAATATTATGTCCTGGAGCAACTCATAAAAAAATACATTAAATATAAAAACGTCAGTATTTGCGCACTACCCTGAAGCCTTCCATATTGTTGAGAATAATTTTTTAAACTATTTTTCTATGAATTTCAATTCACTGCAACTGTACATGTATTTAGGAACATACTCTGAACCTTTGTTTGCTCTGAAAACATCTCCACAAATCTTGAAGCAGTGTATCTGGTAATTAGAAATACAAAACAAAATAACAATAACAACAAAAATATGTTGTATGGTGAATTTGGGGAGCAAACACACAACAACACCAGGTGATAAACTATATAGAGGCCAGACAGATGTTTTACAGATGCCCCTGATGGTAACAGTGTCTGGTTTGACACTGTGAGTTGATAATGCACCGAGATCACACTCTATGTGGGAGGAAGCACGAGTCCATTTCTGAATATAACCAGAAGGAAGACAGCTTGCATAGATGGTGCTCATTATTCTAAATACCCCTGTTTTTGTACGAGTGCCTGGTGAATGGTATGCAGTGAAACAGCAGTTAATTGTGAAGTTGCGAATCCACAGCAGGCATACTTCCAGTCAATACTGTGCCTACAGCTCAACTTTCAACTGTCACTCCAACCTGTATAGGCCTTTCTTATCGCCTACAGTGTGATTCATTCATGTTTGCCTGACACAGATGTCTCTCCCTTTTCTAACACAGAGTGATCAGAATTGCGAGTGTACCCTTTTTGCATGATTACAGACCATAAATACCTCTCTAGACAAGGGAAGTACATTTGTTGACCAGAGACCCAGCGGCATACAACTAGCCATGTATCCTAAAGCACACACCTAACTGCTGTTCCAATCATGTGAGAGGAGACAAGATAGTAGCCATTGATTTTTTCCCCTTGATACTGGCTGAAAGGAGCACCCTGACATGATATAATTGCACTGGGTCTGTGCCTCAGAGGTTTTTAATATCATGAGCCAGCAGATAGGCTTTAGCGCTGAATGACTAATACGATATACACTATTCAGAGTCAAGTACCCTTGTAAACTGCATTCACACTTATTTGCCTCAAGGCAAACTTACATGCCTAAACTAGAAGTTTAGGTAGGTTTGTTTAAATGATATCTATCTATCTATCTATCTATCTATCTATCTATCTATCTATCTATCTATCTATCTATCTATCTATCTATCTATCTATCTATCTATCTATCTATCTA
>NW_024584417.1:10404-12079 GCF_018398535.1 Haplochromis burtoni
GCATTTTGGGGGCATTGACTATTTATATGAGAAGGATATTTAGTTTTGACACATGGATAAACTCTTTTGGGAGAGGTGTGAGCTTTTGCAGGGGATCCATGGTGTTGTGCTAAACCATCTAGGTTATTTTGACAAAAGCACTAAATGAATACACATGTGCCAAGGCAATTGAGAAGGATCTGTGCTATTTTGACTGTACTGACCTTTTATATGGGAAAGGAATCTGCTTTTGAAGCATGAACAAAGAGTTTGGGGAAGGATATTTGATTTTGCTAGTGAGCTATACTGTTGGGCAGAACTGTAAGACTGTTTGGCCAAATGACCTTATGGTTTTGAGATTGTCATCTTGGTTTCAAGAAATGAGCCAAACCAATCGAGAAAAACTGTAAAATGGGCCAAAACAACACTTACGCATTTCAGCGCCTTCAGATAACGAGTAATTCAATCTGATAGGTAGATAAATCAGAATCAGAATGCTTTATTCGTCACTAGGGAAACTATGTAATAATAATTGATACAAAATACAGTTTAGCGAAGGTTAAACTCAGTAGTTAGAAGCATTGTGGCATAGTACATTATAGTATAGTACCGTGATCGATTGTCTTGTACTGTTGCAGAGCAGACTGTGGGATCCATGGTCACAGCTAGTTTTGGGGGAGAAGCAGAAGCATTACTGAAAAAAATTGCAATTGTAACCTATGGGAGAGTTTTGCAGAAGTAAAAATTGCGGTATGACTTGTATAACTTCCAGCGAATCAAGCATTTAAAACCTTATATGTATGCAAGTCAGCAAACCTTTAAGTACTTTTTATCAGATTTGACTGGATATATATGCAGTTGTCATACCTCAATGACCATTGAAATGAAAGCTATTCTAGATAATGCTTTAATATAACCACCCAAATAAGTGCAAAAATGTGTTTTAATATGCCTGCTGACTCACAGGAATTGGTTCTGGAAGCAAAGTGGGAGTCATCAGTTTGAATTTAAGCTGATGATGTTCTTTAGTACACTTATACTCAGGGGTGCACATAAGTGGTCCGCAGGTGCACATTCGCTGTCAAAATAAAAGACGCGCACAAGTTGCAACGCGCGTTTGCGTACATATAAACGGCACTGTTTTTGACCGCTAGAGTGGGATTTTCACGGCATATACTGCACCACATCTCTGTGCGTTCATCATTTGTTTGAAGCCAGCTCACCTCCTGCAACCACTTTTCTGAGAGTACGCGCTTCTTTTGCGGTTCGGACTCCTTCTGACATTTCTTTGGAGGTGGAGAAACACCAAAGTAATTGCATTAAGGAGCTTGCTTCTTCGACATCTTTAAGAGTTCTAAACAAATGTCTGTCCACCTCCAGGAAATCTTATGTACTCAAACGCGCGTTGCAACTTCTTATCTGGTGCGCGTCTTTTATTTTGACAGCGAATGCGCACCTGCGGACCACTTATGTGCAGCCCTGCTTATAGTGGTAAGGAGTTACAAAAAGAAAAAGTAGCCTGTGTGGAGCATGGATTTATACACTTCAGAACATTATTGGCTAAATCAAAAGAGCAGTAAACCTTGGAGCAGAAGCAGCAGGACAAGTCAGCTTACCACAGCATGTCTATAAAGAAAACAAATCTACTTCAGCTAGCAAGAGAAATTATTATGTGATTTCTTTCTTTTTTTTTTTT
>NW_024584417.1:12104-16990 GCF_018398535.1 Haplochromis burtoni
TTCTTTTTTTTTTTTTTTCGTGTCCCGTTTGGATCTTTAGCCATCAGAATTGTTGTCTTAAGGCCAAGAAAGATGCCAAGCGGATTTATTTTACCAAGTGGATCATCATGGCCTTGCCATATTGGTCCATTTGATTGACCTTTATTATAATTATGAATTTATTTTATTTTCAGTTGCTACAAACGGGACAGACATGACTGGGGGATAGGACAGGGAGAAAGAATGAAAGAAAGAGAGGGAGAGAAAGAAAACCAAAGGGGAGAAGAGACGGTGAGAAGGGGGGGAAGAAAGAAAAAAAACAAACAAAAAAAAACAAAACACCTGGGTCACCTGTATGGAGAAAAAAAACAGAAGAGAAAGCAAACAACAAAGAGCAACATAATAAAAAAAAGCACCATCACAATAAACTAGCTAGCAGTAGATATCAGTAGATACTAAATATATAAACGATATTGTGCAGCACGCAAGATAGACAGCGCACAATGTGCTTTGAGGCAGCAGCCAAGAAAGCTGTAGTCCGCGTCTGTGAACACCTTGTCACCTGTGTGCAACCTGTGTGGATCAGCATGCTTGTATTCCAAAGGTTTCTCCATGTAACGATCTGCTAGGGAGTGTGGGGAGCCATAGCCCCGTCCACCAGGGTATGAAGCAGGTATGGAGGAGATCCAGGCCCCAGATATCCAGAGGCCCCAGAGTACAAGGACCCGAGGAGGACCACCAAAGGGGGGGGAACCGTGCCACCCTCCTGGGAAGAGCTGAGTAGAGCCCCAAAGGAGAGGTCACCCCGCAGCTACGGAGCAGAGGCCAGAGGGGGTTGCAGTGGCGTGCCCGCGGGCTCTGCCGGCAGCCAGCTGTGCCAGAGAGGACCGAGCTTCAGGCCCAGAGGCCAGAGGCCTGAGGGCATCCCACCCCCCGGAAGGAGCCCAGCCGGGCCACAGGCGCCCGGCCCCGCCAATCGGCCACCAGGAGTGAGCCGGTACATACATGAGCTGGGCGCTCATGTATGTACCGGCTCAGTGATTTATTTCTAAGTGGGTCATTTCCCTGCATTGTATTGCTATAATGGGACTGCCAACCACCTGCCAAATCCCACAGCCCAGTTACCATTATTTTGGATGTATGTGGGAAATATGTGGGCACCAATTCTGAGCCTAAACCTATGTTCTTGCTGTGATTTGTATAAAACTTCAAAGAAACTGCTTTACATATGCATTATTCAGCTGGTGCTCCCTGTCCATTTTTGTCAAATACTCTCCTTTTCAATCCAAATTTTCAAAATTTAAGGTTTGCTTTTATATTTTATCCATAAATTCATAAAACACACCTACACTACCAAAAGTAAGATTGATATAATCTCTTTTGGTAATCACACATTTTTATATATACTTCTGAGAGATACTTAACACACGATTCATCTACTGCTATTCCTGAGGATGAAAGTACAAGCAATGAAGGAGATTAGAGACACTGCAATTTCATGAAATATACTAATTTATTCATAGTGCAGCTATGGTGGTGTATGGGTTTGTTTGTTGTTGTTGTTTTCATTTTTCTTGCAAGAAAATAGATAGATATACTTACAGTGCATTTAGTGATGTTTCTAAAACAGAATATCTGTTTTATGTTTATTTCTCTTAAACAAATTCTCGCGCTCATGTATGTACCGGCTCAGTGATTTATTTCTAAGTGGGTCATTTCCCTGCATTGTATTGCTATAATGGGACTGCCAACCACCTGCCAAATCCCACAGCCCAGTTACCATTATTTTGGATGTATGTGGGAAATATGTGGGCACCAATTCTGAGCCTAAACCTATGTTCTTGCTGTGATTTGTATAAAACTTCAAAGAAACTGCTTTACATATGCATTATTCAGCTGGTGCTCCCTGTCCATTTTTGTCAAATACTCTCCTTTTCAATCCAAATTTTCAAAATTTAAGGTTTGCTTTTATATTTTATCCATAAATTCATAAAACACACCTACACTACCAAAAGCAAGATTGATATAATCTCTTTTGGTAATCACACATTTTTATATATACTTCTGAGAGATACTTAACACACGATTCATCTACTGCTATTCCTGAGGATGAAAGTACAAGCAATGAAGGAGATTAGAGACACTGCAATTTCATGAAATATACTAATTTATTCATAGTGCAGCTATGGTGGTGTATGGGTTTGTTTGTTGTTGTTGTTTTCATTTTTCTTGCAAGAAAATAGATAGATATACTTACAGTGCATTTAGTGATGTTTCTAAAACAGAATATCTGTTTTATGTTTATTTCTCTTAAACAAAAACACAGCTCTTGGCAGCAACTTTGTTGATCAACGGGTCTCTTAAGGACTTCTTTAGCATTTCATGGAAGGCATTGTAAGCCAATTTTTAGAGTTTAGTCTTTTCTTCTTAACAAAGACAGAATGAAGCAAAAGGAAAATCGTGAACATTTTTCAAACACTGGCATCAAGGAGACCAGAACATTCATAGTATATCACTATACTATGAATTAGCCTTGGCAAGTCAGTGTTTTGTCAGTAAAAGTTAGATTGAGGTAAAATGTCTCTATCTGACCTCACAGTCATGGAACAAGGATATTGCAACCAGTGAATTTAAAACATTATCAAATGCCAAAACATTGAGAGAAATTTAATGGAAACCATTTCGTTTCTCATGCTGAGCTTATTACAAATTGGGAATATGTGCAAAAATGGGAATATGTGCAAACCAATACACCAAATGGGCGAAAGTACTGGACAACATATCCATTGCACAATTATGAATCACTTAATATGATAAGGAGATTCTGCAGGTCATTAATGTATAAAATTAAAATAAAATGTATTTTTAGTGACACAAGATACAAATATTCAAGCAAGATGTATAATTAGAATTATTTATAATAAATATGAATAAATCATTGCAATTTCTTTAACCATAAAGAATAACTAAATCCTTCAGGACAATGTCACATCAATGCACTGAACTCACTATGTTATCCACCTAACAGCCTCCACATGTTCTCACTGTAATTTCCCCCCTTAGGAATGAATTTATGCTGCACTAATCTGAATGTTTGCAGGGAAATCAAACACATTTCACTCGCAGTACTCGAGCTGACTTGACTCAGCGCCCTCACAACAACCAACACATCATCCTCCACGGCCGTATTTCATACGGGTCCACAAGTACCGCTGCTTCGCCTCTGAACGAAATCGGTCTCTATACAGTCCATTCTCTTTTGAGCTGCTTTTAGCATCTTGTAATCGTCGTCCCAACACAGTGTGTTTGTTTTGATTCGTAGACCCCGAAAATGGTGCCGCGCTCCCACAATGCATTGCGGCGTGACGTCAACTCCAAAGCCCTATTAGAGCTGCTTGCTCTGTAACCTTATGTCATCTACCACTCATTCAATGATTTACAGCATTTCCCAATCACTTCCCTTTTTTTCTAAAAGATCACTTACAGCTGATTGTGGAATATCATGAATTTTATGAAGTGACTTGTTGAAAGTTGATAATCTCAAGTTCAATGACCTCTTTAGAACAACTCATCCATGCTTTTTGTACCACTTATTTGGGTTCGGGTCATGGGGGCAGCAGTCTGAGTAGAGAAGTACAGACTTTCCTCACTCTGGGGACCTCTTGGGGAGGGGGGCATCCTAGTCACATGACTGAACCACCTCTGCTATATCTCCTTTCAATGTGGAGGAGCAGCTGCTCTACTCTGAGTCTGTTCCGAATGACTGAGCTCCTCACATGATCTCCAAGTGAATAATTACGCACACCCCACTTTTCAGTTATTTATTTGTAAAAAGTGTTTGGAATCATGTATGATTTTCGTTCCACTTCTCACGTGTACACCACTTTTTATTGGTCTTTCACGTGGAATTCCAATAAAATTGATTCATGTTTGTGGCTGTAATGTGACAAAATGTGGAAAGGTTCAAGGGGGCTGAATACTTTTGCAAGCCACTGTAAACTGGAATCAGCTGTAGCAAGTACAGGAAAAAAAAACAAACATGTTTGTTTGATTGTCTTTTTTCTTTCTGTCCACCCCAACTGCAGATCACTGAAAAACCTTTGTAACCCAAATAATTACATAATTGTTTTTGAACTGTAATTGCGGAATGTACAGTAATAAATTGCTTTATTGCATTATTGAAAATGTATTGTAATTACAGCAGAGTAATATGTTACGTCCAGCACTGCTCTATGGTAGCCCCTAGAGACAAAGCACATACAAACTCCAAAACAATTGCAAACTCCAAAACACAACGGAAGTGCTCCAGGACGCTAGGGGCAGTGTTGAGCTTTTGTTACCTAGTAACTACACAAGCCAGGAAGTACCAATGACCGGATTTGGGCTGTATCCCAATTCAGGGTCTGCAGCCTTAAAAGCCGCATTTTAAGGCCGATTACGTCACAGCGACACGACGAAGGCTGTCCAAATTCAAAGGCTGCTCTAAATGCGGCCCTCAAATGCGTCCTTAATTTCCCTGAATTTTAAGGATGGGTCGGTGTAGCCTTCATGGCCCAATATATCCCAGACTTCATAGCGCAGCGGTGGTGTGGATATTTTGCCGAAAAAAACGGCGGAAGCGGAGACGCCGAAGAGTAAACTTTCAGAAGTAAGTACTGAATATTATGTCACTTATTTATGCGCAAATGTTTTTATAATGAAGAACATTAAAACATTACTGTTGGCCACATGTCGGGAAAGTTATGTGACATTAGCGATGTTTGTACTAACATGGTTTTAAAGCCTTTACTTCAAAATATACACTGTTCAATAGTTGACTTTAATCTTAGAGGGAATCTGATGATTTTATGGATAATTAAAGTCAGTCATATATCCACAAACACAACAAGCTGAAAGTCAGTGATGCT
>NW_024584418.1:0-11217 GCF_018398535.1 Haplochromis burtoni
AGACCTAAATACATGATGATAAATACCAAAACCCCAAAACATAGAAAACCAAGGAACAATAAACAATAACAACCCAAACTAAAGACAGATAGGAAATGACACAAAAACGAATAACATATCAAAAAATAAGAAAAATACAAAGAAAACTCAGAGTGCTGGGTCGGAGACCCAGCCTGTGACAGTCCCGACATCCGGCTGTGGGGTGCCACGCCGACGGCGCAAACGTCGCTTCTTTCTTGGAGACGGCTCCGACAGGCTGAGTAAACTTTCGTGCGTCATAACTAAAGGACTGTAGTTATGATGACCATAACTTATGGTCGTCCTACAGTCCAACCTACCAAACGTCACTCTAACGCGACTTTCTTGATATTGAGAGATATTGAAAGTGTGGCGTTTGAACAAGTGGCCGAAAAACAAATGTTTCAGCTTTATTTAAACCTCAAAGTTAACCCTACGTAGGGAGTTTTAAAACTCTAGTTGTGTTATTCACTGAAAATACCAACAGACTCAGACTTTTAGAACAAACTAAGAGTCAGATCAGCAGAAACAAAAACACGGAAATGTCTGCTGTAACTGCGTCGCTCTGCTCCACTTTGCTGTTTGTCGGTGTCTTCGTACTGGTCTCTGCAGGTGAGGTTTATAAACCAAACGGTGTTTCCCTCTGAGATAAAGAGGAACAAACATCAGTCTGGTTTACATGTTACTTCCCAAACAATTCGTTTTATATTGAATCAGACAATCATATTGTCTGATTGTGTGACGGCATCACAAGGTCTGGTGGTGTCTGTGGATTCACCCACTTGGTCAGTGGTGCTGTTTGCACCACAGAGACAAAGAAGTGTAAGATGTTCGTCACTGTGATGTGTTGTAGCTTCAGGAGTCAGTATACAGCCAGGGGCAGATCCACAGAGGTGGCATATGCCACCCTAAAATGATCTTTTGGCACCCCGAGTGCCACCGTAGTTTTGTATCTATATTGTTTTTATTAAAATAAGCTAGCATCAACACTTTGAATCCAGCTACTATTAACACTGAATATAAATTTTAAAACTAAATATATATTTTATAGTGTTACTGAAGTGAACTTGTTAAACACTCAGACCTGCTTTAGATTTCACCGCTTTAGTAATGACGCACTTATTTATGATCGTCCTACAGCGCAGGGTAACAAACGTCAATCTAATGCGACTTCCTTAAGAGATCGAAAGTGTGGCGTTTGAACGAGTGGCTGAAAAACAAATGTTTCAGCTTTATTTAAACCTCAAAGTTAACCTCATGTAGGCAGTTTTAAAACTCTAGTTGTGTTATTAACTGAAAATACCAACAGACTCAGACTTTTAGAACAATCTAAGAGTCAGATCAGCAGAAACAAAAACACGGAAATGTTTCCTGTAACTGCGTCGCTCTGCTCGACTTTGCTGTTTGTCGATGTCTTCGTGTTGGTCTCTGTTTATTAACCAAACAGCGTTACCCTCTGGAATAAAATAAAGAGGAATAAACATCAGTCTGGTTTACATGGTACTTCCCAAAAAATTAGTTTCAGTTTGCCTGTGTGTGTAACGGCATCTCGAGATGTGGTGGTTTCTGTGTGGATTCACCCGCTTGGTGAGCGGTGTTGTTCCCAGCACAGAGACAAAGAAGTGTAATGTGTGTGTCAGTGTGATGTGTTGTAGTTTCAGGAGTCAGTATGCAGCTACAAAGCTTTTTGTTCAGTGTATACAAACAGCTGTAGCTCCATAAAGGCAGCATGCAGAGACTCACAGTGTCTTATAATGAGAGGCTGCTTTCTCTCACACATTATGTTCACTTATTATCAGCACATGTTGTTGAAGTCAACAGTTGTACTTTAACCTTTAACCTCTCTGCTCTATGTTGTTTCCACTTTCAGACCAGAAAACCATCACAGCTGAGTCTGGACAACTCGTCAATCTGACATGTCGAGTCCCAAACAACAACATCATAGTTGTAAAGTGGACATATATGACCTTCCAAAAAGAATATGTGCTTTTGTACCGGGATGGCCAGTTTGATCCAGAAAATCAGCATCCATCTTTTAAGAACCGGGTGGATCTGCAGGACAGACAGATGAAGGATGGAGACGTGTCTCTGATTCTGAAGAATGTGACGATCAATGACACTGGAACATACGAGTGTCGTGTCTTCCTGGGAGTCAGACAACCGTTGAAGGTCATCAGCATCATCTACCTTCATGTTGATCCTCCAGGTGAGTGAGTAGAGCTGAGTGTGTGTGTGATCAGAGGTGAAGCTGCTTCCTGGTTGTTGATGTTTGTTTCTAAAGATGTTGTTGATGAGACTTTGTAGAAAGCAGCTGGTCTGAGTGATGTGATCAGAGTGCAGTAGATAATGTCTGACAGCAGTTTGAAGAGGAAATGGATTCTGTTCTGTTCTTCACTCATCACCTACCTGACAGCTGACACCTCACACCTGTTTCTCACCTGCAGGTCAGACAGGAGACGACACAGAGGATGGAGGGAAGGAGGAAGGAGAGGAGGAAATATCTGTTGGACTGATCGTTATCCTGTGCATTTCTGTTGTTGTTCTTGTTACTGTCGTTGTTGGTTTTTTGATCTACAGAAAATATAAACAACAACAGTGTCGGGAATTATTCCAGCCTCCCAGTGAAATGCAGCAGCTTTGAAATGTCTCAGAGCTTCTTACATGGTGATGCTTGGTAAGAGAAGCAGCAAAGGCAGGAGTAAATCTGACTGAAGAACCTAAAACAATAACATCTACAAAACCAAAAGAGTTGATTCAATTAAAACATTTTTTTTAACAGCAGAGACAATGTTAAATAAAAAGCTAACTGTCTCTCAATAGAATAAAAAAGACATTTATTATTTTACTACTACTACTATTATTATTATTATTATTACTATCAGGAAAAAATGACAAGGATCAGTTAATCAATCCATAATGGGAAACTACAATTATTGAAACTTGTAGGTTATTTTAACCGTAATATCACAATGCAATTAAAAACTAAAAATTATCCAGCATCTGTGGGAGAGACCTCAGAAATTAGACCCAAAATGATCCAAGAAAAATCAAAGACATTTTAATCAACAGGCAAAGTTTATGCTAGATGCTGCCTAATATTGAATAAAACATATTCTAAACCATTTCTGTTAGCATTTCATGTTCTTTACATGTATTGTTGTGTGCTTACTTCCAACACTTCTCTGAATTTTCAACAGCTGTTTATACCACACAGACTGATCCTCACGTAGCTGTTACTACAAACAGTAACTGAACCAGCTAAACAACACAAACATGTGAAGATGAACATATGAGTTACTGTGGATCATAGGTCATCAATAACAATCTGATGGAGTTCGGGATCTATTTAACAACTATAATTTTAAATCTTTTGGTAATAAAACCAAAGAAAAATTATTTCTGTAACACTAAGATGTTTCCTGTGATCTGTGAAGCTTTTTGAACTTTACATTCTGTTTTCTGGCTGTCAGTTTAAATATTTCAAGAGCTGGTCACATTTTTGTTATTCATTTATTTTACTCTTTTTGAATGTTTTTACTTATAATTTCTTTTTAGCCTTATTGTTGTCTTAACTGAGTCTATTCATGTGTTTTTGTGGCTGTAAATGTTTTTTTCTCTGTGACAGCCAGTGGGCTGGCCTTGTGTTTTGCTTTTTCTGTTACCTGTTTCTTGCAGGTAGGTGGAGCTGACCCAATTATAGATGCAGCACACCTGAGAAGGCCAGTCCCAGTGTATATAAAGACACCTTGACGGAACCAGCTGTGTTGCTCTGGCTCTCTCCATCATTTGGAAGTTTCAGTTATGGCTGTTATGTCCTTTAAGTTGCTTTACCTTATTTTCATTAAATATGTCTTACAGCCTTTAAAAACCCGTGTGTGGTCTCCCACTTGCTTGTCATTTCTCTTTTCTCTCTTTCTCTATTAAAGCAGTTGATGCAGATTTGATCTCAGCTGCAGTCAGTTTCAGTTTTTTTGATCTACAGAAAATGTAAACAAGAACAGAGTAAAGATTCATACCAGCCGCCAGCTGAACAGCAACCTGTTTGGAATGTCCCAGAGATTCTTACATGATGATGCTGGAAAAGGAAGCCAGAAAATCAGGAGAAGATCTGACTGGAGAAACTAAAACAATAGCATATATTCCAAGAAATTTCACAGGATGGACAATGGTTTGATAAGTAAGCTAATGTTAGGCTAAATAACAGAAGAGGTGAACGTCAATTCCTCCATGATACACACCGTGCCTCAAGTAAGAGAAAACAAAAACATTATAAAATAAGGAATAACAAGTCATGGTCAAGGAACATCAAATCTGTGAGGCCAACAGACACAGAGGATGGAGGAGAGAGGGAGGATGGATCTGTTGGATTGAAAGTTGGTCTGAGTGTGTCTGCTGGGTTTCTTTTTGCTGCTGTTGTTGGTTTTATGATCTACTGGCATACACGACAAAAACAGAATTTTAACTAACATCCTGATGAACATCAGCAAGTTTGAAATGTCTCAGAGCTTCTCACATGGTGACACTGAGAGAAACCTACATTACTAGTCTCACTGAAGAAAATTAACACCAGAGTACAAGTAAAAACAAAAAACAAAAAACAAAAACAAAAGAATTGCTTTATACCAAAAAGATTTCACAGCAGAGACAATGTTAAATAAAAGCTAAGAGTCCCTCAAGAAAGAGGGGGGGAAACATATAGTATCAAACAACTATTAAAAATTATTATTACGAAAAATAGGAGTAACAGACAAAAGTGGACGAAAGAGAGGCAAACTTGGCTCCACAAGTATAATTATAACGTAACATATATCATATCAATATAAAGGATATTGTCACATCTTATATCTCGTATAAAATATATAAAAATATATTTTTAAAAAACTAGATATATCGCCCAGCCCTATTCTCAAGCATCTGTTGGAAAGTCCCAAGAAATTCGTCTGGTCAAGCAAGAATTAGTCTTTCTAATTAACACTGAGCTGATAAGTTGCCAAAAAATACTGCCTACAGGAATATAATGAACTAAAGTTAAAGACAACATCTTTCCCTATATATTTTGTATTGTGTGTGTAATTTAATTGAATAACGTGTATAAATGGCCCATAATATTTTAGAAATGTGCAAATGATAATAAAAACAGCAAAATTTTATGTTTGTCTGAAATTAGTATTTATTTATTTTCTGTAGATGTACAACTATTGTTATCTGAAATTTGCTGACGTACCATGGGTGGCAGCCCCAAGCAGAGTTTGGAGGAACAGACACATTTATTTAAGGTTTAGAGTTCACTCATTTATAGAAATCCTCAATCTACAATCACTGGACCAGATTCTACATATACCATGCACACACACACATTACAACACATGTGAAAATAACATTTCAGCTTTTTATAAAATCCCAACATGCTCACCTATCAGAAGTTTATTGTCATTGTATTGTAAACTAATATGGTAAATATTTGCAGAGATGATGGATGGATGGGGAATTCAATTCATGAGGAACATGTATTCATCATAAAATGCATAAAATTAAACCATGACTGAAACATATGATGGAATTCTTGTCATGATCATGGATTATTGAACATTATTCAAGGCAAGGCAAGTTTATTTATATAGCAGAATTCAACAGCAAGGCTATTCAAAGTGCATTCATACTTTCTGAGACACTTGCTGAGGTGTCGGATGTTGGATGTTTTTTGTAACCATCAATAATTCAGCACAAAGCACATGTAAAACATGTTTTCACATCTTCCTGATTTCCCGATGAATTTGTTTGAGTGTTTGTGTGTCTAAGTCATTCACTGTTCCTCCGTTTGAGCCATGTTGCTGTATAATGGGAAGCCAAATATGCTCTCACTTGCAGCCTCCCTATTCTCTGATGTGGCAAAACGTTCTTGTGGGTAGAGTTTGATATAAAATCCAAAACTAACTTCTGTAGCTATAAGATATTAATTCAAATTGAGATCAGTTTAAGTTTTTTTTTTTAAGTTCCCTTTAAGTTCCCTTTAATTGTTTCAAAATAAAAGCATTGTTAAGAAATGAAGACTGTACGTGAAGAGAAATTTGACAATTTAATATTTAAAACAATGCAGGAAGTGCTGAGATGTGCATATTCATTGTGATACAACAAGTTTCACTTTTATGATCATCATTAAAAATGAATTAATCTGTGTTTACGTTCATATTCAATTTGATGATCTGCTTGTATCCATATTAGTGTTTAAAGTCCAACATCTCCCTCTAGTGGCCATATATAAACATGTGTGAGGATGGTGTTAATGTAAAATGTGAATCATAGTGTTCCAGTCAGTCATCAGTGTGCAGAGGCACAGCTGTAATTAAAATGTGTTCAGAGGGCCTCAGTGTCTGAATGGTTCCAGTTCAGCTCCATAACAGCAGCGTCCCTGGTTTGATTCCTGTGTTTCAGCTCATATCTGCCTCTCTCACTGAGGGGACGTCCACTACATGGACATGGATTTGTTCATCAACCAAACCACAGATCACTGAGAGCAGAGGACATTTGAACTTTCTTTGTTTTATTTATATTTTTTTACTTTGTTTTCATTTGGTTAATCAATGAATGTTTTATTTTAAAGTATTTTGGGAAAACAGACAAAAAGTTGCAACTCATATTTTATGAAAAAGCTTTGATGATGATGTCTCTTTAGTAATTAGAAAAAGTGAGTCCCCCACCTCTGTGTTTGAACCAATAGAAAGCTGGTGCTCAGAGGAAGAGGGCGGGCTTTACTTGGTGTCAGTGACAGAAATGAAAAAAAGCTCAAATGAGTGAGAAGGACGATGAAGGAAACATCTGTGCTGTGTCTGCTCTGTAAGTAGAATCTCTGTGTATGTTTGAATTCTTGTACTTTGACTGTCTGCTCTCCTGATAACTGATGATGGAGGAGAAGACATGAAAAACAAATCAGGCTGAATTCAAGTTCAAACACCACGAGGACCAACTGCAGGTCTGAAGTTTAACAGAGTTACTGATGAATTTATGAGTGAAAAGCTGAAATAAAATGTTGGTGTTTGTGTGAACAGAGCAGAGGACAGACCTTAGTTCAGTACTAGTTGTTTGTCTGTATTCAGTGTAACTATAATGTAACTTGAAGGACTTCCTTGTTCTACAGTAACTACAGAAGCAGCTCATGAAGCATGAAATGATGTGATCAGTTTTATTTAATAATTCTGATCATCGAGAAGTTGAAAAGTGAAATCCTGGAGTCTCTGGTTTAGTACGAGCAGCTTTTTGCTGACCTGGTTTAGATCCACGTTTCCTCTGACAGGAAGATCAAACTGGGCTGTAGGCGACACAACATGGAGAGTTTGATGTTTCTGTCTTAGAGGGAAACATCAAATAATACAAAGTTGTTCTGAGTGATCACCTTTGTGTGTTTATGTCAAATCAACCTGAGTGTTGTTTCTCTTTAGTTCTGATCTCACTGCTGAGCTGCACAACAAACCAAGGTCAGTAACCTTCTTCTGTCACAGTTTAAACCTGAGAAACAGGTTTTACACATTTGGACTGAAACTTTCAGTCACTGGTAAGCTGTGGAGTTAGTGTTGATGAAGCTGTGTGTAAATGGATGAAATGCTGTAGTTTGTCTCTGTGTTGAGGTGGATCAGTGATCCTGCAGAGTCCTGTCCTCCCTGTGATGGAGGGCAGTGTTGGGAAGGTTACTTTTAAAATGTATTCCATTACAGAATACAGAATACATGCCCCAAAATGTATTCTGTAACGTATTCCGTTACGTTACTCAATGACAGTAACGTATTCTGAATACTTTGGATTACTTAATATATTATCATGCTTTTTACAACAACGTGAATGTACTATTGCTGTGTGATTTATTACTATTACTGAAGGTCCGCGACTCCGAACTGTAGTAAAGGGACCTCTGACTAATACGGCGGGGTCCCTGTCGGCTCGTAGCCGAAAAATAGCTTTACTTTGTTGTGTGGGTCAACTTTTCTTGCGAGAGACAGAGAGAGGCGTTGAAAGGCTGCTCCAACGGAACTTATTGTTTTCGGAGGAAAACACGAACACGGTGTACAGTCGAGTCTTAATAGCTTACTTACAACTGGGCTCGTCAGGCACTCTTCTTGGCTGCAGTGGTTATTATTATATTTACATGCTTCCAGCTCCCGTTTTTCCTCGATGACAACTCGTACCTTTCCACTCCCCTTTTTCTCCCTCCTCGCGCTCACAGACCCATAACGTGTATGGCAGTCCATTCTCCCTGCAACACGGACTACACTGCCCATGATGCTACATTCTTTAGAGCTATGCTTGTAGCATTCTGCCTGTTAGCTTAGCACAACAACAACAACAACAGAAAAGGCGCTCTCTCACCCAGGAAACACACAGTCGCAGAGAGAGAGAGAGCGTCGCCCTGTAACCATGGCAACCGTAACGCTGCCGCCTGGAACAACAGAACGTAGCTGTCAAACAAAACCCAAACAGTCCTGACCCGCGACAAAATGAAACAGGAAAGTACCGCAGTGTAATCCATTTATTTCAACAAAGTAACTGTATTCTGAATACCACCTTTTTAAACGGTAACTGTAACGGAATACAGTTACTCATATTTTGTATTTTAAATACGTAACGGCGGTACATGTATTCCGTTACTCCCCAACCTGAGATGGAGGGAGATGACGTCACTCTGCTCTGTAAAACAAAGACCACTCCCTCCAACCTCCCAGCTGCTTTCTATAAAGATGGCTCCCTCATCAGGAAGCAGCCTACAGGTCACATGACCATCCAGCATGTTTCCAGGTCTGATGAAGGCCTCTACAAGTGTGACATCAGCGGTCATGGAGAGTCTCCATCCAGCTGGATCACTGTCACAGGTGACACACTCACCTGTCTGTGTTTCTGCAGCTTTCAACATTCACAATGTGACGACAACTTAATGACTGTGTTTGCTTTATTTTAGGGGAACACACCACCACACCTCCACCTACATCCACACCTCCAGCTACATCCACACCTCCTCCATCACTCTCTCCTCCTGTTCTCGCTGTGTTGTCATGTGTTGGATCAGTCTGTGTTGTGGTTCTACTGGTGTTACTGGTTCTTCTGGTGAGACGATGTGTTCACAGGAAACCTGAAGGTGAGACTCAGGCATCCTGATCTTTCATTTCCGAGTTTTTTTTAGTAGAATAAAGTTCAAATTAATTATGATCACAGTAACTTTCTTGAATATGATCTTTTTTTTTTAGCTATTTAACTTATATTATTGTTTATTTTGGATCATTTCAACAGATCAAGAAGAAACTGAAGAAGATAAAATCATCACTCATGTCATGTACTCTTTTGTCAAAACATCAAATTATCAACAGCCAATCACACAAAACAGAGGTAGAACTTTGAAACATATACAACATAACTGAGATGTTAAATTTGCTTCTAGAAGGACTTTTGTGCAGCTTTACATTGTGAAAATATCTAAGGAAAATAGAATAGTTGTGTATTATGTTATGGTTTCATGAAGACTGTTGCTGACTTTGATGGATTATGAGGACATGTAGAATCAGAGGGATGATCAGAAGTTTAAAAATGTTTGCCTGATCAAAAGCTAAAATCACAATATTTAAGTTTAACTCTGTACTTACTGAGTGTTGTTCACTGTGAGCTGGACTGTGTGTTTGTGGTCTGTGGTTAACTGAAGCTAACAGCTCTGCAGTCGTCCAGCATCCTGTTTCTGATAGAAAGAAAACACTTCAGCTGCAGCTGCAGTTTCAACACAGAGCTGTTCATTTTGAAATAGGAAGCATCGTGGAGACATATTTTGAAAAAGTATTTCAATAAAACCTAGTTTTGGAGTTTCTGTAGCATTCTGACATGTTTAACATTCATCTTGAAGATGATTTTAGTTAACTGTAGTTGTAGCCTGAAGCTGATGAGACTTCTCACTGCAGTGTGTACCGATCTGGCCAATGAGAGTGTTCATGTTGTGAGAACATGTTTGCTCTGTGGTTAAAGGTGTCAGACTGCACTGAAAGAAAGCATACATTCATATCACATAAGCAGTTCTTCGTGGTCACTTTGTGTATCACAGGTATTTATAAGTCTGTAAAAAGGTGTTGTAGAGAGAGGCATTGTTTGCAGAGTGGTTACCATAGAGTTTCATTGTATGGTGCGGCAGGAGTTGGAAGTGGTCAGTTCATCGCTATTATATCTATATATCGAACATTTTTGGAGTAGATTCTAGACCATACGTTTTGTGATTGGTTGTTTCTCAGCAGTTCAGGGCATATTGAGTGTATTTTAGCTACCAATATACAATATTTTAATGTCTTGTCTGGGTTAATGGGTTCCGGACTGTGTGCAGCTTATTAGTGATGGGTCTCACCCAAGATGTCAGATGGAAAGAGTCTTTGTACTTCTTTTATTGGGTTATCGGTTGTTAGCTAACATGGGGGTGGAAACATCATGCTATGGGGCTGTTTTTCTGCCAAGGGGACAGGACGACTGATCCGTGTTAAGGACAGAATGAATGGGGCCATGTATTGTGAGATTTTGAGCCAAAACCTCCTTCCATCAGTGAGAACTTTGAAGATGAAACGAGGCTGGGTCTTCCAACATGACAATGATCCAAAACACACCGCCCGGGCAACAAAGGAGTGGCTCCGTAAGAAGCATTTGAAAGTCCTGGAGTGGCCTAGCCAGTCTCCAGACCTCAACCCCATAGAAAATCTGTGGCGGGAGTTGAAAGTCCGTGTTGCTCGGCGACAGCCCCAAAACATCACTGCTCTCGAGAAGATCTGCATGGAGGAATGGGCCAAAATACCAGCTACTGTGTGTGCAAACCTGGTAAAGACCTATAGTAAACGTTTGACCTCTGTTATTGCCAACAAAGGTTATGTTACAAAGTATTGAGTTGTATTTTTGTTATTGACCAAATACTTATTTTCCACCCTGATTTACGAATAAATTCTTTACAAATCCTACCATGTGGATTCATGGATTTTTTTTCACATTCTGTCTCTCACAGTTGAAGTGTACCTCTGGTGCAAATTACTGACCTCTGTCATCATTTTAGGTGGGGGAACTTGCACAATCGGTGGCTGACTAAATACTTTTTTGCCCCACTGTAATGATAACGCAAAGAGCTTTGTTTAAATCACACAGAAACCAGCCAGCAGCTGCTTTCATGGCAGAACATTTTATTTAATTAACTTATCAATG
>NW_024584418.1:11373-16986 GCF_018398535.1 Haplochromis burtoni
TTAAAATACAAATAACAGCCTAAACATTCTTCTTAAGTGAGTCTTTACCTTTATCTTTATTATTGATTAAAAACCCCACATTTGAAACTTTTGTCTGCTAAACAAAAAATAAAGTAATCTAATTTTATTAACTTGGACTAGAAAGTCACTGAGTGTCCATTTACCATTCCTCCATCTGGGAACATTCACAGTGTAACACTCAGAGCTTTAACATGAGGCCAGAGAGCTGAAGAGTTTAGAGATGAACTACAAACTGATGAACATGTGACTCAGACCGGACACGACAGGCTTATCTCCTGAACCAGCTCAGAGACCCTTGTGTTACACCTCAGTGAAGCTTTAAAAACAATAAGTACCACTTAAAATCTGCTGCAATTTACTGGAGTAATAACTCTTACAGGAGAGCTCAAGCTCAATAGTATAGACACTGCCCCTAATATTGGTATTGAATTGAAACTACTTGGAAAGGATTGATGTTTGGATTCTATTCCTAAATTCAGTATAGATCCCACTGAAATCTGTTGAATTACATTCTTGGGAGATGAAAAACTAGACATCAAAGATGAACCTACTTGCCCAACATGCTGCCTTATTAAACATTCATGCAGCAATTCATTATTTGATCATGAATGGAAAATATACAAGAAAAAGAGGAATTATTAAGAAATATTTCTAAATGCCCCTCATTGAATCACAACTCTATCATAGGTGAGGGATCAGTATGTCCCACGGGCTATGTTGTCAGGGGGCATTTTCCCTCTTGTTAGGTTCTCTTACGTAAAATTGACTGCCTCTTGGAGAGGGACCAGACAAAGAGTGATTGAAGACCCCTATGAGTGAAAGATCTAGGGAACGTTTAACCCTGTCCAGGATAGGGTTACCTTGCCCTGTGGAGGGTACCAGTGGGTGAGTGCCTCATGGCCGGGCATTCATCCATGGCAAAGGGTGGAAACCCTGGCGGACTGATCCCTGAGTACTGAGACTAGCGAATGTTATGTCATGGAATGTAATACATTTATACTTTAATATCTGAGAAAAATGGTATCCTGCCAAAACCCTGTTTTCCACCAGCTTTCGGCCAGTATTCCTTATTAAAGTTGACATTCAAATAATCTGCAAGCTTTCACTAAAAGATTAGAGAAGACAACCCCCACATAAAACATCCTGGCAAAATTGGTTTCATGAAAGAAAATTTTTATTTGCAACTTTACACAAATTTGATTTTGGAAACTCTTTCATAAGCTGGTTAAAAATATTATATGATTCCCAACAGCTTGTGTCAGGGTAAATGACCAAACATCCTCCAGCTTCTGCCTCCTGAGAGGAAGTCTGAATATAGAGAAGACAAGGTTGTTAGGACAGAACACTAAGAAATCACAAACAATTGCTGGAGAAGCTGGGGCAACACTGATAGTAGTTAGAAAAACGATCCAGCAAAGAAGCAGACCCTCCTGCAGTCTTAAGTAGTGAGGAGAAAATCAGTCGCGATGAGAAGCCATCGGGTGATTAACCTGAATGAGCAAAAGGTGAACATTGTAGGTGAGGTCAGAGGCGGGGAGTTTCGTCCAGCTTTGCCGTGGCAAGACTTGTAAAGGCAGCAAAACACAACACATCCTACAGATCCGGGGGACCATGACAATTTGTCTACTTCTAAATTCCTTTGGAGAGATAAATCCCCACTTATCAGCTTAGAAATGCTACAAAGGACCCAGGATAAAGGAGGACTAGATTTGCTTAAGCTTCAACACCACATTTTAGCCAGCTGGATGCAATTCATCTCAGGATAGTTAAAACATACCATCGTAGATGAGCCTAGCTAGATGTACAGGGTGGGCCATTTATATGGCTACAGCGTAAAAAATGGGAATGGTTGGTGATATTAAAGTCCTGTTTGTGGCACATTAGTATATGTGAGGGGGCAAACTCCTCAAGATGGGTGGTGACCATGGTGGCCATTTAGAAGTCGGCCATCTTGGATACAACTTTTGTTTTTTCAATAGGAAGAGGGCCATGTGACACATCAAACTTATTGGTAATGTCACAAGAAAAACAATGGTGTGCTTGGTTTCAACGTAACTTTATTCTTTCATGAGTTATTTACAAGTTTCTGACCACTTATAAAATGTGTTCAATGTGCTGCCCATTGTGTTGGATTGTCAATGCAACCCTCTTCTCCCACTCTTCACACACTGATAGCAACACCGCAGGAGAAATGCCAGCACAGGCATCCAGTATCCGTAGTTTCAGGTGCTGCACATCTCGTATCTTCACACCATAGACAATTGCCTTCAGATGACCCCAAAGATAAAAGTCTAAGAGGGTCCTGTTCCAATTTTTGTTTTGCCCATTCTGCAAATTCTGTGCGCCGATCTGGGTCATCCTCGTTGAGATGCTGCAGTAGCTGGAGTTTGTAAGGGTGCCATTTGTGAGTAGCTAATATCCGCCGAAGGGATGTTCGACTAATGCCACTCTCCAGTGACATGCGGCGAGTGCTACGCTGTGGGCTCTTGCTGAATGAAGCTAGGACAGCCACTGATGTTTCTTCATTAGTGACAGTTTTCTTGCGTCCACATTTTGGCAAATCCAACACTGAACCAGTTTCACGAAACTTAGCAAGCAGTTTGCTAACTGTAGCATGGGAGATGGGTGGTCTCGTAGGGTGTCAACAGAACAATAAAATGATCAACTTCCCGTATTAGAGCTAAAAGGGATTGAATACTTGGAATATATATTCAAAGGAACAGACTTTATTCTGTTTGACAATTAGTTATATAATATGGGATAAACAAGAATAGAGTTTTAGAATATCAACAAATTAAATCTTTATTTAAAACGTAGTTTAAGCCTAATCAAGTTAAATTGTGTGTTGTACAATTTCTAATCTCAAAATCCCCAAATTACTGTCTAAAATATACAGGACACCTTCCAAAATAGATGAATCAATATCCCTTCCTACTGCAAAATGGGAGCTGCATCTATCGGTCAACTTGGGAAAAAGAATACTGGTCTCAGATATGTTTAAAAATCTATCCCAGTCTACAATTAATATAACACCGAATACTACATAGAGCGCAGTATGCAGGTCATCGGATGTTCAGGATGGGTTTTACGTGCTCTGACAACTGCTCACTGTCAAGGGAATAAACCTGACAATTACATACACACTTTTTGCTTCCGTCCACCAGTTCAGAGGTTTTGGGTCTGCTCCTGGGTGGGTCCATGGCTGGCTTGGGATCTTAGGGTTCTGGGAGTTCTCCGCCTCTGGGCTGGGGTTCTGGCTGGTCCTGGGCGGCTTGGGTCCTGGTTGGTGTGTCGCCGGGCTGCTGGACGGGTCCATGCATGGGGGCCTGGCCCTGGTGCAGTGGAAATCTGGTGCAGGGGTGGAACTGGGGGGGCCTGTTCAGCTGGCAGGCAGGTTGCTCCTGGATTTTGCAGGTGGTCTCTGCTCTTGAGGAGTCCACTGTGTGGCAGGGGTCTGAATGTTTAGGTGGGTGTAGTTTTCCCCTCTGTGGTGGAGTGAGGTAGGCTGACCTGTGCCCTTTGGGCTTGGTAGTGCTGCTGCTGTGGGCCCTGGTCTGGATGGGCAGAGCTTCAACAACATTTTGAGGGGGGGTGTGAGCAGCGAGTCTGATTAAACCAATTTCTGCACCTGTATTGCAAGGCGACTGTCACAGTATGCCGAAGCAGACTATGGATAGTGAAGAGTAGACCCAAAATGTAGACATGAATCAACGTGGAAAAAAACTTCAATGTCAATTGAAAGTGAGCCATTTGTTAAGGCCATTAAGACCTTACAAAACAAAATGCAGAGGTGAAGCTGAACAATAACCTAAACTGGGGAAACTAAAGATAAACATCAAAAAATGAAACCTGACATGGGTACAAAGGAAGATGGAAAAGTTACACAAAGGACAACAGACAACCTGGCACTGAACAAAGGAGGACAGAGGACTTAACTACACACAGAGATAATTGGGGGATGGGGAACAGGTGGGAACAGCTGGGACAAATCAGACTTAACAAGACAAGGGGAAGCAAAACTAGACACACTGCACATAGGACAAGGACAATAAAACAGAAAACAGCATGGAACGCAGACATGACAACACAAACTTGACAACATGGAGAAGAAGACAAGAAACATGACAGACTAACACAGAAGACCTAAGTGAACATAGCTAAACTAAATTTAAGGCAACAAAATGATAATCCTATTACTCAGTATATTTAAAGCGATAACTTGAAAACTCAAAACATAAACTGAAAACGCTGGGTCAGAGACCCAGGATGGTGACAGCATCTATAAGGCACTATGGCTCGAAGGTCATTGGTGCCTGTTGTGGCAGTAATTCCAGGACCAGAGGCTGGACAAGTGGGGGCAGCTGTCAGGCTGAAGAAGGAATCGTATCAGTGTGGAACTCTTGAGGCAGTTAACAGGTGATGGCTAGCCCGGCAGAGTGCAGCTTTGGCAGTGGCTGGAAAGAAAACTGGGTGTGAGAGACATTTGGTGAAATTATGGACTTTCATATGATCTCAAAGAAATTCTGGCAAACTTTTAGACAACTAAGGTAGGTGAAGTAATGCTCTGCTCACACTGTATATAGTGGTAGTGTGATGCTGCTGACCTAAACTGAGGGTACAGTCAGGTGGTGGAAGGAACACTTTGGGAATCTTCTAAATCCTACTGTCATGCCTTCTGTAATGGAAGCAGTGTCCAGTGATTGTGCTTATCAGTGGGTTAAGGTCACTGTTCTAGTTATGCAACTGCTTGGGGGAAGAGCTTGTGAGGAGGACAAGGTGTGCTCTGAATTTCTTAAAAGTTCAAGTTCAAGTTGCCTTTATTGTCACTTCAACCATATACATTTAAGTTCACAGTGAAACAAAACAACGTTCCTCCAGGACCAAGGTGCTACATGCAACATAAATTTACAACATAAGTTAACAGAGAAAAACACTAAACTAGCTAACTAAGAGGCCTAGCTAGCTGGCTAGCTGAGACAAGACAGACTGACCTAACATAAATTACAACATAAATTAACAAAAAAAAACTAACTAACTATCTAAGGAAGACTAGGAAGTAAAGAAGTTAGTGCAAAAATCCAGTAATAATATTGTGCAAAAGAGCAAAACTCTGGATGTTCTGTTGCAGTCTTGATTGATCTTTCTGCAACATTCTTTGGAGGTCTTGGGTGATGCCTGTGGATTGGCAAATGGGCACCAGAGGGTGCCGTCCAACACATAGTTTTCCACCTCCTTAACTTAGTCTATGTCGGGGTACTGCAGAGGAATGTCTGTCTGTTAGTTGAATCTCAGAGTGGAGATGAACAATGCAGTCTTCATCCTGGTTGTGGAACACTGGAGCTTTTCATCCTTAAAAAATATCCAAGGGCGTATGTGAATTTGCTCATATTGCTCTCTTCCGGTCCATGTTAGACTCTGTAAGGGCTGCCTTTTTTCACAAATTCTGTTCATAATTTTAATGGTACGGAAATCAAGGCATAGCCAGGAAGTGGAGCGTCTCCACTTTAGTTGCCTTAGGATATCAGCTTTGCTTCTGTCAACTCTAATTAATGTGGTGTTAAGCAGCAAGAATGAAAATTAGCACCTAGAATC
>NW_024584419.1:0-16923 GCF_018398535.1 Haplochromis burtoni
TGTGTGGTGTGTTGTATCTCTATTTATATCTGTGTGCGCGGTGTCTGTCGGTGTGTGTGGTTTTTGTCTGTGTGTGTGTGTATATATATGTGTGTGTATATACAGTGGGGCAAAAAAGTATTTAGTCAGCCACCGATTGTGCAAGTTCCCCCACTTAAAATGATGACAGAGGTCAGTAATTTGCACCAGAGGTACACTTCAACTGTGAGAGACAGAATGTGAAAAACAAATCCATGAATCCACATGGTAGGATTTGTAAAGAATTTATTCGTAAATCAGGGTGGAAAATAAGTATTTGGTCAATAACAAAAATACAACTCAATACTTTGTAACATAACCTTTGTTGGCAATAACAGAGGTCAAACGTTTACTATAGGTCTTTACCAGGTTTGCACACACAGTAGCTGGTATTTTGGCCCATTCCTCCATGCAGATCTTCTCGAGAGCAGTGATGTTTTGGGGCTGTCGCCGAGCAACACGGACTTTCAACTCCCGCCACAGATTTTCTATGGGGTTGAGGTCTGGAGACTGGCTAGGCCACTCCAGGACTTTCAAATGCTTCTTACGGAGCCACTCCTTTGTTGCCCGGGCGGTGTGTTTTGGATCATTGTCATGTTGGAAGACCCAGCCTCGTTTCATCTTCAAAGTTCTCACTGATGGAAGGAGGTTTTGGCTCAAAATCTCACGATACATGGCCCCATTCATTCTGTCCTTAACACGGATCAGTCGTCCTGTCCCCTTGGCAGAAAAACAGCCCCATAGCATGATGTTTCCACCCCCATGCTTCACAGTAGGTATGGTGTTCTTGGGATGCAACTCAGTATTCTTCTTCCTCCAAACACGACGAGTTGAGTTTATACCAAAAAGTTCTACTTTGGTTTCATCTGACCACATGACATTCTCCCAATCCTCTGCTGTATCATCCATGTGCTCTCTGGCAAACTTCAGACGGGCCTGGACATGCACTGGCTTCAGCAGCGGAACACGTCTGGCACTGCGGGATTTGATTCCCTGCCGTTGTAGTGTGTTACTGATGGTGACCTTTGTTACTTTGGTCCCAGCTCTCTGCAGGTCATTCACCAGGTCCCCCCGTGTGGTTCTGGGATCTTTGCTCACCGTTCTCATGATCATTTTGACCCCACGGGATGAGATCTTGCGTGGAGCCCCAGATCGAGGGAGATTATCAGTGGTCTTGTATGTCTTCCATTTTCTGATGATTGCTCCCACAGTTGATTTTTTCACACCAAGCTGCTTGCCTATTGTAGATTCACTCTTCCCAGTCTGGTGCAGGTCTACAATACTTTTCCTGGTGTCCTTCGAAAGCTCTTTGGTCTTGGCCATGGCGGAGTTTGGAGTCTGACTGTTTGAGGCTGTGGACAGGTGTCTTTTATACAGATGATGAGTTCAAACAGGTGCCATTCATACAGGTAACGAGTGGGGGACAGAAAAGCTTCTTACAGAAGACGTTACAGGTCTGTGAGAGCCAGAGATTTTCCTTGTTTGAGGTGACCAAATACTTATTTTCCACCCTGATTTACGAATAAATTCTTTACAAATCCTACCATGTGGATTCATGGATTTTTTTTTCACATTCTGTCTCTCACAGTTGAAGTGTACCTCTGGTGCAAATTACTGACCTCTGTCATCATTTTAGGTGGGGGAACTTGCACAATCGGTGGCTGACTAAATACTTTTTTGCCCCACTGTATTAGCGCATGTCAATGAAAGGAACAAGATCTTTAAAACCTACATTCTTAATGTCAGTGGCTGAGGTCAAGGCAGCTTTCCAGAGAAATGACTGGGCATTAAGTGGTGGGCTTTTATGCATAAATCTACTTGAACAACGTCATTGTTTTTTCTTGTGAGAGTAATTACACTTCTGCACTCCTAACGTCTGCACAGGTCACCCTTATGCTGCTCGACCAGAACAACAGGGAGCACATAATTGATGCCTTCAGGCCTGACATTTCATCCTCATCCTTCCAGAGGCCTGTCAGCGACATGAACATCGCCAGTGGTTGTCCGCTCTTCTGTCCGCTCTCAAAGCTGGACTCTAAAAACTCCTATATACGTGATGACACCATTTTCATCAAAGCCATTGTAGACCTAACAGGCCTTTAGGTAAAAGTTGAGGGCATGAATCCAACTCTGCCTTTTGTTGCTACTAACCTGTTTAAGTTAACAGGATTTTGTATCACGAGAAATTGGGATTTGCCTTTTGACATTTATTTGGTTTTTTTGAATTTGGTATGATTTTATTGGTGGCAATATGCAAGACCAGAGCAAGTTCTTTTGGGCCACTTGCCACTGGCCAAAAACTTGTGTAGCCATTCTTATCTTACCAATTGATCTGAGTTTGTGTTTGACAAAAATTGCAAATACCTACCAAAGTGAAAATAACATCCATATTGGTATTTGGCTGATAATGTGTTATTTTCCCTCCCCCAAGAAGTCCCTCAGGCCAGTGTTTTGAAACAACTGTGCTATCCTAATGACAAAATAATAGAGAATAGCTAGCATGCTTATTATAAGTCAATCAAATGAAGTGTACGTTTTTTTAAGGAGTTTTTTTTACAAACTCCTTAAAAATCTAATATTATTGGCAACCCTTAAAAGATTTAACAACAGGAGTTTCGTTTAGCTGATAATGTTTTATTTAGGTTTCCAGACATGTGTCTGACAACTTGGTGATGTGGTAAAAATAATTTTTATCTCATTAGTACTGTTTTTGTCTCCACCAAGTCTTAAAAAAGGTTTTTGTGGCTTAGCTACCAGCTATCTTGTTAGCTTAATTTGTTTTCAGACAGTAGGTTTGGCAGTGAAAACAACTGCCTGCTGTTGGGAACAGGCTGAATCAGAGTGGTGTGACTGAATTAAAACTGTGTAATCGAGCTGTTTTATATGACATGTAGTTTTGTGGCCAATCATTAATATAAAAATTCTGGTAGAGCAGCTATAAAAAGAAAAAAACAAACCAACTGTCCACTATAGTGCTCATGTTGAAGCTAATGCTAATTTGTTCGCTTATTTTAAGCATTTAGCTTAAATTTGCAACACCAAAACCTGTCCTAAATGACTGAAAATATTGAACCTTAGACCAGTGACACCGTAGCTTTGTATTTTGAACGACTTACAGACATTGCAAGGTCTAGGCTCTTTATTGAGTTTATTGCCTAACATTTGGTAAGCTGTTTTTTTTTTTTTCTTTACAGTCAAGTTTGTCACACTGTTAAAGGAACTGTAACAGTGTGACACCCATGTAGCCTACAGAATATTGCGCAGCTGTGCACACAGTTTGTAGTGCAGTAGAATTTCAAACTGGTTTGCTTTTTTTTTTTTTCCCCCCATTCTGTGCCTCCAACTCAGACTCCTGTGTTCATTGATAATCATTTGTGGTGGTGGGCATTGCTTGAATTCCATGAATTCTGAATGCAGTATTTCACTCGAACGTTCGGTCTGTGAGTGTCTGTGTTCATGTGTACACTGTTCCATTTCTTTTGTTATTTGCAGGGTTAGTTAATGTTGGATCTGTGGAAGATACAGTAGCTTGCAGCAGTGTGCTGTTTGCCCATGAAACAGTAACAGAGATGGTAGTTGAGCTGATTTGCCCAAATGGAAATGCAACATATTTTATTAAAAATAAACATATATTTGCATACAGGTTCTAAAAAAGTCTATAAGTATCTTTTGATAGTAATCTCTGGCTTTTTCAAAAAAGTATTTGTTCTAGCTAATCCAGTTGATGTCGATTGCTTGGTTTGTAACGTTGTTCAGTTGGTTAGTACATGTTAGAATAGCATCCACAGCCAATGGGACGGTTTTTTTCTAGCTGAATATTACATTGTAAAGAAATGATTAATGTTTTTCACTTCCCCTGTCAGTGGTTTTAATATTGTGACATTTCGTCCATGTGATACTTGGGACAGTTTACTTGTTAAACTCTCAAAAGCTCCTGAGATGGGATGAGACAAATCACTGAAACTGGTGACACTGAAAGGAAATGTGCCCCCTACTAGCTAGTGGGTAACATGATTTTCTCTATGAACAGTACCTTTAACAGTACAGAAAGTACATCAAGTGTGATCACAGAAACACAAAGTCAGAACAAAACTACACTGAAACATGAATACAGTGATGCAAAGTGAGAAAATAACTACTATGATACAGACTAATAAAATAAGTACAAAGTGATTCAAAACCACAAGCTGGGGAAAATGACCATAAGTAGCTAAATCAAGAGAATGTCACCAAAGAGATTTAAAAATGATTTAAAGCAACAACTACAGAAAGATGCAAATCTATTTTGAAGAGAGTACATAACTGCAAAGATCAAACAACAAAGACTAAAGGATTACAAAGATATGCAGAGAAAATGATGCAGAATAAACAGATTCAGGGAGATGGATTACTATTCCAAAACAAGACCTACAAAGAAAAATCCTGAAGACCAATGGCTACAAAATGATATCACCTATCATCAACATAATTTCAAGAGAGATAGATTTGCAGGAAGATTTAAAACGATCTAAAAGAAGGAAAATGACTACGCAGAATAACTAAAAACAGACCTAATAATTACAAAGAGAGACAAAGAGATGCAGAACAACTTCAAAGAGCCATCTCTTCAGCGAGATGCAAAGCAATTTTAAAGATAAAAAATGTCCACAAAAAGAAAATAACTGTCCCCACAAGAAGCCCCAGAACAAACAGATATGTTGAATGAATAAAATGAGATTCAGATGACTTCAAAGACACAGAGAGATGCAAAAAAACTACAAAGACCAGATGACTCCACAAATAATGTAAAACATAAATATGTAAAATAACTACAGAAGAGATTGCTTTGAAATGGTTTTCAATGTCAAAAAGATAGGACAAACTTAATCAGCAAGTACAACGACAGTGCGATATGAAAAATAATTTCAGTGATGGAAAATTCCCATAGGGGAATTTAAAATGTGTACAGAGACAAAAAAAAAAACCCACCTCAAAGAGAGACAAGAGTACACAGACATGCATAAAACAGTCACGCACTGAGATGTAATGAGTACATGGACACGCTGCTTGTAGTCATTTTGTGTTTCTTCGAGTCTCACCGTCTAGTTCTTTTGTCACAGAGGGTCTCATAGTCTTACAGGCTACTTTAAGTTACAAACCGTAGCGTTTAATTGATATTATTTAGCTTAAATGATTTAATCTTCATGCTGTGAGGTTATTAGATGCAGAAAACTTCAAGATTGCTGTATTTTCATATGGGTGTAACCTTTGTTCTCAGACACAGGCGTGTGGAGACTGGAGCTGAGTGAGATACGAAAATCTTGGGTTGGAATCCGAGTTGAGATATTAAACGAGCAAATTTTTGATGATGTTGTAATATTATCCTATTTTTGGCTTTCTTCACAGGTTTGAACTGACCTACTTTTTACAGAAAAAAGAAGTGCCTGTACCTGTAGTGTTTTTTTTGTTTTGTTTTCACGATCCCATTAGGATGAGAATGTGCTTTTCTGTGAGTTCAAACTCACAATATGACGCTTTTGATTTGTGCGGTGTATTTATTTATTTTTTAAAATTCAGCATTTTTATTATCCTTCTTTTACGAGGCCCCTTTACTAGATGTGACTTAAGAATGTTTCTCTTTACATACATAAACTAGTGAATGTTAGATGTTATCTTTAATGGAAAACGAGGTCAGCGCATTGTAACTCGCAGCTTTTGGCATCTGCACCTAAACACATCGGCATGTTTTTAAATCTGTCAAAGGACACTGATACCTCTCTGTGCATGAGATGTGTCAGTAGGAAAAAAATACATGTATTACTGGTTCATATTGTAGACCAGCATTTTATTTTTTTATGATTTCTTGATATAGTATAAAACATATGAGTGTGTGTGATCTAATTTTGATGCTGTGCTCAAGTTTGAAGTGTGTGTGAGTTAACCATATCTTAATAATACATAGATTTTATTTATTGAAGAAGTTATATGTTGAGACAGTTTAAAAGCATGCGTTAGCTGATGGTGACAAGATGCAGCTGCGGTCTGACCTCAGCAGCTTTTTTTGCTTTCTGGTTATTTCAGAAACATATTTCCTCTGTTATTCTCTTTAGAATACGTTGGTATTATTGCACATTATGTAGATTACATTTTGCATGTGTAACTGCAGCATCAAATGAATTAGCTGCTACATTTGTGTGACCCTCCAGTGTGCGCTGATCGGAGCTCATAGATGCAGCCTTGCAAGCACTATGCGGACATTCATATTTAATCTTACAAAATGTGCGACCTGATGTGAGCCAGGACTTCAAATTTCTTCTTAACAAAAGGGCTTCACATTTCCTTTTCATCTCCTAAATGTCACATGCAGACATACATAGACATGTCCAGTTTTGGTCCAGCTTATAGCTTGAACTGTTTAATAGAGGGGGGAAAAAGAAAGGAAAAAAAAAACCCTTCACAGGCTGGGGAACAAAGTCACATTTGAGCCGATTGATGTTATGCTGTATCAGCGATACTGACTTGTAGGAAATGCCACACTGCCTCACTGTTATTGCAACAGAATAAACACTATGTCGATGTGATGTGTGAACTTCAAATAACTCTTCAGAGCTGACAAACTAAACCAGGTTGGTTTAAATTATTTACATATCTGTTTCTCTCTTCGTGGATCCGAAGCCCATGTTGAGATTAAGATGACGAGCTTTCATCTGTAGCAATGACATCAAACTGCAGTCTTACTTGTTGTTCTCTCTGCTACATTCTGTGGATAGTAAGTCATGTGTTAGTAAACTCTTTGTACTACAGGAAATTTGTTCCATATTTGTATTTAATTTTGACTTATTAAAGGTTTTAAGATGCCCTCTATGCAAAGAACTGCCATGTCTCTCAATTTGTTCACACTCATCAATGTCCTTGAATTCACTTCTACCACATGAGGGCGCTCAATGCAAACACATACACATACAGTATTTTGTCCTTTCAGAGGGTAGGCCAAATTCATGGATCATAGTAATGTCATGTGATGGACTGAAAACAAATGGCATTTATGCTGATAATTAATCAATCAAACACATTAAAAATTAACAGTAACTTTTTCTTTTTTAGAAATAACATTTATAGAGGGTTGAAAGAGAGTTTTGCAAACCTATAAAATACTTTCTTTTAAAATATATACATTCAATGACTCGATATGATACTGAGTTGGCATAAAAAGGTATAGACTGTATATAAATGTGGGCCGCCTGGAATTTATACTGTATTCCACTTTCGGATGCAGTCAAACTAAAATGTTAACACATATGAATGTTTCTGAAAAGATGCATTCTGCCATCTTATATATTTCTTACACTGATATAAGTCCAAGAGGCCATTTTTTCATACATTTGGTTCTAATCAATAAGTTACTGTTTTCAAACAGAGTTCAGTATCATTGTTAGCTGGAGTTACAAAGGGTATCTCTATTCAGGAACTGTACATACAGTAGAAACAACTGACCAGAAATAAAGTGCTTACTCCAAACTTTGTCTTACCTCAACAGTCACTTTCAAACTGGACTAGCTGATCTGAATTAACATATTTCTGTAAGTTAAACATGGTTATAGCCGACACCTAAAAACAAAGGCTTTAGATGTCCTCAGATGCGAAAAATAATTTACAGTGGGGCAAAAAAGTATTTAGTCAGCCACCGATTGTGCAAGTTCCCCCACTTAAAATGATGACAGAGGTCAGTAATTTGCACCAGAGGTACACTTCAACTGTGAGAGACAGAATGTGAAAAAAAAATCCATGAATCACATGGTAGGATTTGTAAAGAATTTATTCGTAAATCAGGGTGGAAAATAAGTATTTGGTCACCTCAAACAAGGAAAATCTCTGGCTCTCACAGACCTGTAACGTCTTCTGTAAGAAGCTTTTCTGTCCCCCACTCGTTACCTGTATGAATGGCACCTGTTTGAACTCATCATCTGTATAAAAGACACCTGTCCACAGCCTCAAACAGTCAGACTCCAAACCCGCCATGGCCAAGACCAAAGAGCTTTCGAAGGACACCAGGAAAAGTATTGTAGACCTGCACCAGACTGGGAAGAGTGAATCTACAATAGGCAAGCAGCTTGGTGTGAAAAAATCAACTGTGGGAGCAATCATCAGAAAATGGAAGACATACAAGACCATCTGATAATCTCCCTCGATCTGGGGCTCCACGCAAGATCTCATCCCGTGGGGTCAAAATGATCATGAGAACGGTGAGCAAAGATCCCAGAACCACACGGGGGGGACCTGGTGAATGACCTGCAGAGAGCTGGGACCAAAGTAACAAAGGTCACCATCAGTAACACACTACAACGGCAGGGAATCAAATCCCGCAGTGCCAGACGTGTTCCGCTGCTGAAGCCAGTGCATGTCCAGGCCCGTCTGAAGTTTGCCAGAGAGCACATGGATGATACAGCAGAGGATTGGGAGAATGTCATGTGGTCAGATGAAACCAAAGTAGAACTTTTTGGTATAAACTCAACTCGTCGTGTTTGGAGGAAGAAGAATACTGAGTTGCATCCCAAGAACACCATACCTACTGTGAAGCATGGGGGTGGAAACATCATGCTATGGGGCTGTTTTTCTGCCAAGGGGACAGGACGACTGATCCGTGTTAAGGACAGAATGAATGGGGCCATGTATCGTGAGATTTTGAGCCAAAACCTCCTTCCATCAGTGAGAACTTTGAAGATGAAACGAGGCTGGGTCTTCCAACATGACAATGATCCAAAACACACCGCCCGGGCAACAAAGGAGTGGCTCCGTAAGAAGCATTTGAAAGTCCTGGAGTGGCCTAGCCAGTCTCCAGACCTCAACCCCATAGAAAATCTGTGGCGGGAGTTGAAAGTCCGTGTTGCTCGGCGACAGCCCCAAAACATCACTGCTCTCGAGAAGATCTGCATGAAGGAATGGGCCAAAATACCAGCTACTGTGTGTGCACTGTAAAACCATTAAAGTTTATCGTATTCCAAAGGATGTTCAGTGTTTATTTTTGTTATTGAAATTTTCTGATTACGAAATCTTTAAGTCTACTGGACATGGATTTTACTTCTGTTGTCACATTAAGGTACCTCTGGTGCTCTGACCTGTCTCATTTGGTGGATTGATCGGGCTGACTATCTTTTTGCCCGAATAAATACTACACACCACTTATTATTATACAACCCACCACACCTATTTAAACACACACAAATAACACACCACCACAATAAAAATCAAATACCCAACACCTAAAAACACCACACTTATATAACCACACACATAATAATAATAAAACAAAATTATAAATAACACAAATCTACACAAATTACTACATATATCACCCACACATAAGTAACCCAACAACGAATCGGGAGATTTGGAGTCAACCATCAGCGGAGTGGGGGGGTGGCTTACTGGGCTTAAGCCCAAAAACAACACACGAAGCACAGAGCGCACCGTCGTAAATTCCCCCTAATTTTGGTATGATCCGAGCTCAGGCACTAGGCGACTGAGCGCAGCACCCATGTGAGCGAGGGGGGAGAAGCTGCTGCCTGCGAATTTGCTGCAGACAGAGGAGAGCTTAAGTTTGACCAGGTACCAAAGCAAATCATTCGTACTGAACTAATAATGTAAATATGACGGTGTATCACAAAAGATTGATATCAAACTGATCACTTGGTTGCGTTACTTGCTCTTCGAGTGAATCAACAAATGGATAAATAAAAAGCCGAACAGCAATGCTGATTTTTTAGTCTTAGCTTACATTTCATATTTTCAGTTGTTACCCTCCACGGCTAAACAAACTCTCTAAATCGGTTTCAGTTGTGTACTGATGAACACAACAATGGACATAAGGAGCTTCTTTCAAAGAAAAAACTCAGGTAGATGTTATTTTATATATTATGCTTTGGATGTTGTTCAGTATATCTATGCAAAACAAGAGGAATTTCAATACACAGCAGTATATTCACAGTTGAAACCAGATATTTACATACACTTTATGGAGAAAACATAAAAACTTTTTTTTACTGTTAAACATCAATTTAGAGTAAACTTTTGTTTTAGATAAATAAATGTTGAAATATCTTTTGAATTAGTTAAATGTCAGAATAAAAAGAGGGAGCTGTCTATTTTAATCACTTTCATCAAATTTAGGAGTACATATACACTAAGTTTATTGTTAATTAATAAGAAAACTCCAGACGATTCCATTCTGAGCTAAAGAAGCTTCTGATAGGTTAGTAGAGTCCATGTGATTTGATGTTACAATTAAAAAAGTGTTTGTGTTTTTATCTGAAGAGTACATAAATATCTGGTTTCAACTGTATATTTGATGATGTTGGTGTTTGGCTTGATTGTCAGCACAAAGAGGGAGAGAGAGGAGCAGAGAGGGAGAGAGAGAATGACGACAGAACAGAGATGGAACAAGAGCAGGTGAGACACACATGTTAGTCAAATGGTTGTTTGCCAAAACTCATCAGAACATGTATCTAGTACCTAGTGTTTCTTTTTAGATACCATTTGTTACTTTTCAAATTCTATATTTATTAAGTTATGCAGGCTTGTTTGCACAACGAGGCTAAATAATTATATAAACTTTTCTCAATCTAAATATTGTACTTTGGTAGAATTAAAAAATAAGTGTAGTGCAGGTCTATGATGATTTTTAGTGCTACTATCATCTAGTTCTGATTCTGGTTCTGTCTTGGTTACTGTTGTAGTCCTGTTTTAATTCCAGATCAGTTTTGGGTCTGGTTGAATTGGGGTTTAGTCCCTGTGTCTTGATACAGGCCCGACTTTGTTCTGCCTTGCTGCTTAATTAAAAAACTAGTTTAAGGTGTCCTGAATATGTATATAGAATAGCATCTGGCTGCAGTTTAAAGACTTTTTTTGTCTCGGTCTTGGTCTCGTCTCGACTTGGTCTTGGTCTTGTCTTGGTCTCGATACCCTCTGGTCTTGGTCTTGTCTTGGTCTCGGATTAGGCGGTCTTGACTAAAAGTCTAGTTATTGCCAACAAAGGTTATGTTACAAAGTATTGAGCTGTATTTTTGTTATTGACCAAATACTTATTTTCCACCCTGATTTACGAATAAATTCTTTACAAATCCTACCATGTGGATTCATGGATTTTTTTTTTCACATTCTGTCTCTCACAGTTGAAGTGTACCTCTGGTGCAAATTACTGACCTCTGTCATCATTTTAGGTGGGGGAACTTGCACAATCGGTGGCTGACTAAATACTTTTTTGCCCCACTGATGCTCTCTTGCTAGGCAGTAAGCCATCTTCTATGACGATTGCTCTCTCTGAAAGCAAACCAATAGCCATGATCCTGATCATGAAGGAAGTGGACAGTCTGTGTAAATGTTGGAAGCAGCTCTACAGCTGCCAACAGATGTCCACAAAACTGACTTGAGTAAAAAAACGTGGAGGAGGAAAACAACTGAATGTTACTCAAAAATGTACATCAAAATAAGATGATCAGAGATGAAGATTGCAAGGTTCAGGCAAAAGGGTTGGTGTCTGTACTGTAACTCTCTGTGTTAGTGTGGGGTCTTTACAGGTGACTGTTGTTGTGATTTGGTTGTATTTAATTAGACTAAATTAAAAATACTGCTTTTCTATGTTGTAATGCTAATGCTTAGTCTTCAGCTTTTAGAAGTAAGCATAAAGATCAAACAATGTTCTGAATATCTTATGATGAAACACATTCTACTAACAGTACTTGCCATTATATCCTCTTCTTCAATATGGGTGTAAATTAATAAGACTGAAGAAAACACAAGTTTATCTTCCCGTCAAAATGATGTCCCAATCATTTTATGTAACTACCCAGACTGCAAAAAATATATAAAAATCTAATATAAAAACAGAGACATTTAGTGTATTTTTTAAATATCAGATTTAAACTACTGATGTTAATGGTAACATAACAAGGTATACTATCTTTCTAATTATCATTCCACCAGAAAAGTTCTGGAAAAGTTCTTATTTGTAATAAATAATACACACAAACAGATCAACCTTTGTTAACCTTTGGAGCATGGGAATCCATACACCTATATCTCTCTTTTATTTCTCTCTCTGCTTTCAGCTTTCTTGCAATGGTAGAAAATGTTCTGGAAACACAGATGCTGTATGCAGTTGCTTGGAAGAGAAAACAAATCAATTCTGGCCAAAACTTATGGGAGGAGAGGAGCAACCTGACTTCATGTTACAAGACCAACTGTTATTGACTGTACACTAGTCTACCTCAGGGTGAAAAAATCACACACACTCGACAAGTTAATTAACTATAAGTTTCAATTACACACATGAGAATGTGTGCAGCCACATTTCAATCATCAATTGCACCTATAACCACCTGATAAATGACTGTAGTGAAATGCATTGATCACCTTGTTACAATGCAGCATTGTGCTGGGAAAACCTGTGGTCCCTTATCACAGTAGACTGATATCACCTGTACACTAAGTCACCTCCATATTTTCTGTGGGAAACTGCCACTTATTTGGGAGTGGTTTTGTGTGTGTGTTTCACAGTTGCTGTGAGCAACTGTAATGCTACAACCACTGCTGACATTTCCTAGATCTTTGTGCAGGTAAGTTCTATAGCACAGATTCAGGGTAAAAACTGTATTTTTATAGAAGAAAATATTTTGTGGTTTTATGAGTTGTACAACCAAGATTCAGCTAAGTACTTGCGTTTTCCTGTTTCTTTGTGCTGACCAGGACTTGCTGCTGAGTGTGTAGTAAGCCTGTGGCACAGCTGACCCTGTTGTCCAACTGTATGATTTGTCCCTTCTGCAAGAGATCCTGGGTTGTCTTTCTCCTTAACCTTTAAGCATCAAATACCATAGCTGTTTCCCTTTGATGTTAGTGTTTTGTATGATGAATTCTATTTTAAAATTCTGACTGGAGCTTATATTTTGCCTACAGCTCAGACTGTTGCTCAGACCTATACTCTGTGTGTGACATGTTCCAACAGTAGTGGGCTCCCGCAGCCCGACAATGCCATCCTGTCCCACCACAAGAATTACTCAGGAGCAGCTGAAAGAAAACAACAACTACCCTAGAACAATCACCTGTGCCAATGGACAGAAGACAGACATACTGTGCCCATGCCCCAGTGGGTGAGAACGCGGGGTGTAATATTAGGCACTGGGCACAAACTTAAAAGATTGGGAGCCACTGATGAGGTCATCTCTCTCTTTCCTAGCATCTTCACAGCATGTGGTCTGCTGC
Source organism: Haplochromis burtoni (assembly GCF_018398535.1). Lineage (NCBI taxonomy): Eukaryota > Metazoa > Chordata > Actinopteri > Cichliformes > Cichlidae > Haplochromis > Haplochromis burtoni. The sequence goes on from NW_024584419.1 coordinate 13,252, forward strand.
ATGGCTCTGTCTTCTTCATTTGAATTGGTCGGGCATCCTCTGGGGCGAGATTCACTGCGCGCATGTCTTCGGTGATTGCTTCAATCCACTAGACTTGAAGTCAAGACCCCCTAAACCAAGACCAAGACAATACCAAGACCAGAGGGTATCGAGACCCAGACAAGACCAAGACCAAGACAGACCGAGTCAAGACCAAGACAAAGTCGAGATGAGACCAAGACAAAAAAGTCTTTAAACTGCAGCCAGATGCTGCTTCGCTTACGGGTGTCAGGCATATTTATGTGCTTTTGCAATGCACTCACACAGTCCTCTTCACCGCTGTCTACTGTCTCACTCACTTACTGAGAGGACAGACAACTTGACTGTTGCATCACTCACCCTCTCTGTTTTTCACATAATGATATTATCCTATATCCTTGCATGTGATTGGCCACAATATGGAGGGATTGGAGCATAGCTGAGCCACTGTGTGAGAGCTGAGCAGCGAAAGGAAATTGAGTGAGGAGCCGGCTCTCGCTCAATGGGAGTCGACTCTTCGGATTCACTACAAAGCACTCTCTAAGCACGGCTCTTAGAGCTGATGCTTTTGCGCACGACACATTATCAAATGTTACGTTGTGTGTCATGGCTCTCCCGACCACTATGTCGATCTGAGACAGCAAGACCGAGACAGCAAGACCAAGACAAGACCAAGACCACGTAAAAGTGGTCTCGAGACCAAGACCGATCTCGAGACATCCAAGTCTACCATCCACCGCTTCTTTGCTCATCCCTGTGGTCGGTGGCCTTGTTGAGTTGGAGGGCTTTTCTCACTGCACATGATGTAAGTGCAATTCTGAGTCATATTCAGGCATCTTGGTTTGTCACATGATCAAGACAGGTTAAGCGTATCATCCTACATGACTTTGAGGATCTGCACGTGCTTCTTGGTGGCTGGCCAACATTCCGCTCCATACAGAGCCACCGGCTGTATGACTGTCTTGTAGATCTTAGCTTTAAGGTGTTCGGGGATCCTCTTATAGCACAGGATGCTGGTGATGCCACTGATGAAGTCATGTACTTTATATTTCTAGGTGACTTATCATTTAACTGGTGTCTAAATTTCTGAAAGTGCCCTGAGTTATTTGTCATCAAGACAAGTGCTGCTAGGACTTGCACAATCAGAAAAGTGCACCTTCTGGTTCTAACAACAGGATTAACAGACCACGTGATAACAGTGTGTCAGGGATCTGCTGGAAGCTGTGGTAGCACTTAAGTAGAAAAAAGAGGGAGACTCCATCTTAATTTTACTGCTGATCATTCCGTGGGAAGTTCAAAAAACAGACGTAATGACTGCAGTGGATCTTTATCTCATCCAAGAGGTTTGAGCTCTAACATCATGTGGTAACTGATATGCCACACAGGCTCCTTGTTACTTCACCCTCAGTGGCTGTTAGCTGATCCCCTGGAACAAATGCAAGCATAAAGTCTTTCACACATCTGGTAAAGCTCTCAGGGACTTTCTCTGACAGGCTCCTCCTGCGTGTATGATTGAAGATCGAACAGTAAATCATTCTGTTTCAGGGAGCATGGATGGAGTGACATACTTAAACAAATATGTTACATGGTTTATATATTTGGATGGTTTGAAACCAAAGTTATTATAAATAACTGAAACCAAAGTAAACTTAAACAATAAAACATGATGTTTTCCTGTTTACTACTAACACAAAAATACTAAAACAACCACATTTTAGAGTCAAATGTGAGGCCATCTGTCTGACAGCTAAAGTCTGGCCAAAATTAGGTAATGCGACATGACAGTGATGTCACGCACATCAGTAAATCTACAAGAGAATGAAATGCCGTGCTGGAAGCTGTGCATAAGCTTATTTCCGAAAACACCAATAAACTGAAGCAGCACTGTAAAGAGTACTGGGCCAAAATTCCTCCACAATGATGTGAACGAGTGATGAAGTCATAGATACTGTAATGATTACTTCAAGTTGTTGCTCATAAAGGTGGGTCTATAAGCTACTGAATCACTGGGTCATATTAATCATTTAGTGAATCATCATTTACACATATCTTGATGAATTCATCACATTAGAAAAAATATAAACAGCTTTGTGTCTAACCTCAATGATCCTGCTTTTCATTACAACATCAGTGCTTTCGAGCAATTATCCTTGAACATAAAAAGATCGTCTAACAGTAATAACAGAACCTGAAGCGCATTTTCATCTCTGATTTCAAAATTTGAACTACAAATGGAAAATCATTTAAAATGGACAAGATAATAATGGACACTGTCTAGGCTTCATAGTTAATAAGGAGAGCCTGATGTGCACCGTACCATAGCATTATTACTATGTATTATTGTGTATTATGTGTGAGTGGCCTGGGGCACCTTCTTCCATTACCAGTATAAGGGCAGAGTATGTAATCACAGAGCACATGCAATTAGGATCTAAATAATGCTTCTGCAGTCAGTGAGCAATGCCTGGGCATGTGATCTAATATGTGAATTAGCATGAGGGATATCCTAGAGAGAGAATTTCCTTTTTATACCCAAAGGGAGAGAATTTCCTTTTTATACCCAAAGGCATGCCAGTGCAAGGGCAGAGTACATGCTTGTTATCAACTCATCTGTGTCACTGTTAAATTATTAGCCGAGGAAAATTAAAGGCTTGAAAATTTACAAACGACACAGTGACTGGTCAGTTTTTTTTTCCAATAGAAATATAAAATATAGTTTATAAATGGTAAAAAAATATACTTCTGAAAAACTGGGCACAAATATGGGGAAAAGAGCATTTGTTGTGTATTTTATGCAGTGGATCAATAAACTGCTGGTAGCCAATGATTACCTGCACACATAGTAGAGAATATGGGATGTGATGCTTGCAACTCCAAAAAAGCTTTCATTTTTGATTACTCTCCAGTGAATAAACTCAGATATTGCTTAAGTGTCGTATGATAGCTATATGAAACATTTATTAAACAGATCTATTATTCTTTTAAATGTTCACCAGAAACTTTTGGCTATATCAAGATCTGGACTGTTTGTTGTCCATGTCCCTGAATTAATATGACTTTTCTTAAGAAAAAACACTCTGTGGCAAGGTACTGAAAAATGACTTTATCACCAAACCAACCAAAATATGCATTTACTTTTGAGGTAACTAACAGTAAAACTGTTTTTCTGTTTTTCCTCAGGCAGTCATCTTAATGAGTGTCATCGGAATGACCCCACACAAAGTTCTAGCATTGTGTTCCTGACCATTGCAGATTTGTGATTCATTGCTAAGCATCACTTTCATCGCGTCATCCACTGTCTGTGATTGCTTCTCTTTAGCCTGGTGTAGCCTTGTTTTCTTCTGTTCAGGTGTAAGTGCTACTTTTCGTCTGGGCTTTCTGTATGTAAATTAAATTTCAATCAGTCCATTCTCTACAGTGCTGTCACAATCATTAGACATTTGTTTTTGTTTGTTGTGCATGTTCTCTTTTCAAGGCATAGTTCTTCGATTTTTCTGTCCTGACTCTCCTTGAATGTTTTCCTTTTTCCATTCAGTTGAATTGAATTAAATTAAATTGAATTGAGCATAGCACTATGTATATATATATATGTATATATGTGTATATATATATATATATGTGTATATATGTGTATATATATATATATATATATAT
>NW_024584420.1:0-683 GCF_018398535.1 Haplochromis burtoni
AGATCCCTGGGTCCTGTTTTCCGGGCCACTATTATAAACAAACCAAGTGCACAGATCACAAACTTAGGAGGCACACTGAAAGTCCGAAAGTAGACTAGACAGGCAGGTAATTATATGGGCTACAGAAAATAATTAAGTTATAGACTGTATTTGTATGAAATGTGTATACATATTGCATTTGAATCATTTTAACCACATGTAACACCTGCATGTTTTTGCTGTTGTTGTTTTGGAAAAAATGCTTTGATTTTGCCACTCCATTTGATTTCCATGCAACCCTGAGAAAATGTCTGTAGATCCACCCCTGCACATGCTACTGTGGACAGACCCCATGGCCAGCAGTGGGTGGGTTATACCCCTATGAAACACTGTTAAATGTTGTGAAAGTCTGTTGGGTGGGCTCACTCTGGGCTTCAGTTATTCATAACACCTATCATAGCTTAATGTGCTCCCTTATGGGATTTTTTTCTTCTTATTATTTATTATTTCACAGAAAAAGTGCCAGTGTGTGAAGGGTGATTCCAGCTACCTCTTATCGAAGGAGTTGAAGCTCTTCTGTCCGGCTGTATATACAACATGTCAACACACTGGACAAACAGACTCGAAAACCCCTTTGGAGCTGCAATTGATTTTTTATTAACTGGTATGTAACTGCTATAAAATGTTTCATTCTGGCTTTTAAA
>NW_024584420.1:2249-4654 GCF_018398535.1 Haplochromis burtoni
TTACATGTGGTAGAGCAGCCACACCAATCCTTTTATTACAGATGAAAGAATTTAGACTCTCAGTGATGCCGCAGTGTTTGTTCGGCTCAGGGAACTGCAGCGGAGTTTGGGCCCAGACACAGCTATTGACGTCAGTGTTTTTGAAAACACTGATTTTTCAATGCGTTTGCACCATTGTCCACACATAAATGGTGTTTTCGGTCACTGAAAATGGAGATTTTTAAAAACTCCTGCCAGGGTGGAGCTTTTCAAAAACTCAGTTTTTGCGTTCACGTGTGGACAAGGAAAACTGAGATTTAGTCACGCGATTTTGATGTCACGCTGTGCGCCACGTTATTGTTTACATGGGATTAATACAATAAATAAATACTGTTGCTGTTAATATTACTATCTTCACTTTTTACACGCTTACATATACACAGTTAGTGCTGGGCGATATGACGATATATATCGTGTGGACGATAGAAAAGTATCTATCGTGCCATTTGTCTTCTATCGTTTCTATCGTTTATAACCCAAATTTGATAAATTATTACATAAAATATATAATTAACCCTTTACAACCGGTCGGAGCAGGCACACTCTGTTTTACCTAACTATTTTTAAATCTCTGTAGAACTGGAACCACGTAAGTTAGTGCAATAATTTTTTTTTGCATGTGAAACCGGAGTTGTACTTACATTTTATGCCATCAGCTTGTCCTAGGTCACGGTTTCCTTCCACATATAGCTTTGCAAAAAATGAATAAGAAGCACTTGCAGCAAAAAAAAACATAATATTCCAGAAACACGCTTTGCCGATGTTAATAACACTTCCTACGTTGGCATATACGTCAGCGAGAACTATCGCATGTCCGCCATTACCTGCCCAAAACCGGAAGTGATGTTATTTTCGCGAAAGGGCCTTATAAGCCTATGTTGGTGTTTTTAAAAGTCATGTTTGACTTTATGCTTTTCTGTATCGTTTCTGGGATGCTTAGAACTCAAATTACACTGTTGGAAATAGTTTACTTTCATGCATTATAATATTTATTTTCATTTTTCCTGTAGTGTATATAAAAATTAGTGTATCTCAAAAATAAAATTATGAAGACACTCAAAATAAATTTCTCGTGGTTGGAAACTATTTTGTATTTACAGTTTTGAGAGATACACCTCTTAATTTTTTCTAACTAGAAATATATATATAAAAAAAACAACAAAAACGATTTTCATTTTTTTTTTGTAGTTTATTGCACTACAATTTTTTTGCAATTTATGTAGTTATTATGGACTTAATGCATACATATTATTAAAATGTGGGCTATAACGGTTGTATTGATATATGGAAACTTGAAATGCTCCCACAAAGGGCACTACAGCATGTAAAAACATAAAGATAAGCTTGGGCGGACTTGGTTCTATGGTAGGTCTTAAAGGGTTAATCAGCCTGTGGCAAATATATTAGTGTTGTCTTCTCACTATACATGCTCTTACTTTATGCAAGAAAAAATAAAGTATAAAAAAATGATATTTTTCGCAAAGAAACTCTGTCTTGTGGTTTGCGAGCTGGTGCTGCTGTACATGCACCCGGATTTGCAACATACTTTAGGGTAACTCAAAACAAAGACTGCACCCTCGGCACTTGCTGTTTACAGGCTGCGTACTTTCTAGATGACCACAGGTCAGGTGGTTTATCGTGATATATATCGTTATCATGATATAAAACAATTCATATCGTGATAAGTATTTTTTCCATATCGCCCAGCACTACATGTAGTTACTGTTCCTCCATTTAGAAAGACAGAGGCGTCAGAGTGAACTTCTACATTCAACACAGACACTCTCACGATCCGACTCCCGACGTTGGTTTTGAATTCCATCCATCCATCCATCTTCATCCGCTTTATCCGAGGCCGGGTCGCGGGGGCAGGCCTAGCAGTAATGCGGACGCTGCACCGGTCCGTCGTGGTGAAGAGAGCTGAGTGTAAAAGCGAAGCTCTCAATTTACCGGTCGATCTACGTCCCTACCCTCACCTATGGCCACGAGCTGTGGGTAGTGACCGAAAGAACGAGATCGCGGATACAAGCGGCAGAAATGAGCTTCCTCCGAAGGGTGGCTGGCCTCTCCCTTAGAGATAGGGTGAGAAGTTCGGCCATCCGGGAGGGGCTCAGAGTAGAGCAGCTGCTGCTCCACATCGAAAGGAGCCAGCTGAGGTGGTTCGGGCATCTGACAAGGATGCCCCTGGGCGCCTCCTGGGTGAGGTGTTCCAGGCATGTCCCACCGGGAGGAGGCCCCGGGGCAGACCCAGGACACGCTGGAGAGATTATATCTCTCGGCTGGCCTGGGAACGCCTTGGTATTCCCCCGGATAAGCTGGAGGAGGTGGCTGGGGAGAGGGAGGTCTGGGCCTCTTTGCTTAGGCTG
>NW_024584420.1:4964-7657 GCF_018398535.1 Haplochromis burtoni
ACTAGCGGACAAACTCTCCTTTCCAGCACCCTGGCATAGACTTTCCCAGGGAGGCTGAGGAGTGTGATCCCCCTGTAGTTGGAACACACCCTCCGGTCCCCCTTCTTAAAGATGGGGACCACCACCCCGGTCTGCCAGTCCACGGGTACTGCCCCTGATCTCCACGCAACATTTTTAAATGAATGGCTCTAAAAATCTTCCAAAGACTGTTCTGGTTATCTGCTACAGAGAAGATGTGCAAAAATTATGTACAACTATAAAAAAAATGGAGTAATTGGTCAATTCTAAGTATATTCAAATGCAATCATGGAGATTCCAGTTGTGTGTTGATGCAAATACTATGGTAACACCTTGTGCTGTAATGTTTTTGGAAATAAACTCTTCCTGGACATATTACAGTCTTTGGGCTTGGCTGTAAATCTAGAAAACAATAAACATGGTTTGTCTTTTTATGACCTGTGTGATTACCGGAGGCAGAATGATAGGGTAGTGGCGTTGAGTGGAAAAAGCCAAGGAATGCTGCTGCTTTTCTTACAACCTGCTTACAGCAGCCTGTAGTCATTATAGTAGAGCTGAAATCCTTTAGCGTTCAATTTCCACCATACACCGAGGTTTCCCTCCACATGACATCCACAGATGTAAGCTGTGTTAAACGCTGCTAGTGGAAAACATGAAGATTTGGGATTCCTCATCATATAGGAAACATACATTTATCAATTAAAGATACCATACAATAGCCTACAAAGGTTACTGTAAATCATTACTTTCCTAATAAGGGGTCACCAGAGTGTATAGCTTCTCATGACTTGGCAGGTTTCTAAACCACAAATTAAACATTTGATATCATTACGATACCAATAAAAACATACATCTTAGGGTCTTTTCTTCTTCCGATAAGTTTAATTAAAAAAACAGTCAAGTAAAGCACATTTGCTTGTCTGATTCTCATTTGAACTTGACCTCCCATTTCTAATCTAGAGGGTTTAATATGATGCTGGTCCACCTTTTGCACAGATAACAGATTCATCTCTTCTGGGAAGGGTTTCCACAAAGTTTACATGTGTTTATGGGAATTTTTTGACCATTATTCAGGAAGGATAGACACTGATCAAGATCTGGCTTGCACACCAAACTCATCTTTGTCCAGAGGTGCACAGTCATGTTGGAGGAAGAAGGGGCCATCCCCAAACTGTTCCCACACAGTTGGGGGCATGAAAATGTCTATAATGTCTTGGTATGCTGAAGGATTTAGAGTTTCTTTCAATGGAACTGAGGGAAATGCAGTCCCACCAAACTTCTCACTTGGCACAATGCAATCAGAGAAATATCACCTCCTGGCAATCGCCAAACACAGACTCGTCCAGAAAACATATCTCCACTGCTCTAGAGTCCAGTGATGGCATACTTTACACCACTGCATCCAGTGCTCTGTATTGCACTTGGTGATGTAAGGCTAGTCTCAAGTTCACTGAAGTTTGGAGGTCTGTAGTGACTGACTATGAGAAAAGTTGGTGAACTCTGTACATTATGCACGTCGGCATCTGCTTTGTGATTTAATGTGGCCCATGACTTTATGGCTCAGTTACTGTCGTTCCCAGACACTTCCACGTTGTTATAATAACAATAAGAGCTGAATGAGAGCAACCTGTTCTTTCACAAATGTTTTTTGTAGAAGCAGTCTGCATGCCGGGCGCTTGATTTTATGCACCATGGAAGTGACTGGAAGGCCTGGATTCAATGATTTGGAAGGGTGAGAGAATACTTTTGAAATATAGTGAATGGTTCATTTATGATTAGTTTTCATCAGTTTGGGGGTTATGTATTTTATATGTTCCACTTCACTGTTCTCAAAAAAACAAATGTATGCGGTCTTAAAATACCCTGGCATGCTGAGGAGTGTGATATCTTTTTGGCACACTGTCTGGGAAAGATGAGAACCACCATCCCAGTCAGTGTGGCTGGAAAAAAGTGCAGCATGTATTTGATATGTCTAGAAACTTTGGGTCAAGGAATACCTGCCTCAATTTCAGGAGCATCAGAACAAAATTTTCCCAAAGATGTAGTTGTCATTCTGGAGGAGTAGGAGGTGATTTAGAGGGCATGAGGTATCTGGTCCATAGCTAGGAGCCATTTTGCATCTGTACAACTGAGAATTTTATCCCCTGGCAATAAGTTGGACTCATTCTGGTGATTGTTGCACTTCTCCAGGTTTGCCCTTTCTCACTGTTTCAGTTGATAACTTTTATGATTCGAATTTCCATGGATTGCTAAGTAGCAGTAGATTTCCACATTGGCGTTCTTAGGATCTTATCTCTGCTTTTTGCAGATGATGCTGAATGTCTCATCAAAGAAGAGGGGAAAATGAGCTTTCTCCACATGGTGGCTGGTTCATTCGAGAGGAACTCCAAGCCCCATACTCCTCCACATCAAAAGCAGTCAGCAGAGGATTCAGGCATCTGAATAGGATGTCTCCCGGATGCTTCCTAAGTAAGGTGTTCTGGGCATGTTAAACCAGGAGGAGCCCCGAGGAAAGACCCAGGACACTCTGGAGAAATTATTCCTTTTGATTGGCCTGGGAATGCTTCATTGTTGTTCCAGATGAGTTGGGTCTTCTCTGCTTAGGCTTCTCTGTCCAGCCTCAGATAAGTAGCAGAAAATGGCTCAATGGATTCATGGATAACATGATTTAATCA
>NW_024584420.1:7677-14614 GCF_018398535.1 Haplochromis burtoni
GTGGAAAGAGATGATAACGGCGTGGGCCGTCCAGCTTTGAGGTTGTAATTGCCGGGAGGGAATTTTACTGCTGAGGATGACGTTTGCCTCCAAATTTGAAACTCACCACAGGAAAGTGACTGATAATCATTTCACTGCTTTGGCTGCATCCCAATGTTCAAGTTGACTATGTTCATGCAGCTGATTTTTTTTTTTTACATTCCAGGATTTGATGGCCAATCAGACGCCAGTAAAGATGGGCTGGTGCGTAGAGGAGGGTCACTTTCTTTAGGTTATATTAATCCATTCTTCCCCTGCTCCACTCAGAAGGACAGAGACTCAGGATGGCCCGACCTCTGCAGCTCTTTGTCGTGGTCTCCTCCTTAAAGGCCGCCTCTCTGTGTGATGTTCTGGTTCCCTTTAATGTAACAGTCAAAGAGGGACAAAATGCCATCCTCCCGTGCTTCTGTCAACCTACCTGCTGCAATAGATCTATGCTGTGGGTGAAAAACGGGAAAAATGTGGTGAAGCAGAATTGCAGCACAGACGAAGGAAACAAGTCTGCTGATGCCCAACTGTCTGTATCAACTGACCGTAACTTTGGCTTAAACATAACACGGGCTGAGAAGCAAGATGAGGGAGATTATTTTTGTGAGATCCAATATGAAGAGAAACGGTGGTGTGTAGCCATTGTGAGGCTAAAGGTTAACAACACAAGGTCCGGATCATCCACTTCATCACCTGCGTCGGTAAGCATCTCTCCTTTTTGCACATGACATTGAAAGGTCCCACTTACGTCTGAGTTTAACTAAATTTATGTTTCCTGTTCTCTGAAATTCTATCATTAGAAACCATAACTAATCTGAACTGCTGTCAGCTTTACAAAGGAGGATCTTTGGCTCCTCGACTTTGTGGACTGGATGATGAAATCAGTGGTGCTGTGCAACATCCACACCCGATGCATTCACACGGACCTTCCTCCTCCTCTTCAGCTCATCAGTGGCTGCCACCCGTTACACATTTCTCATTTTCAGTGTCTAAAAACATCCAGGTGTGAAGTTAGAAGTACCAGCTTTACTCTGAATGTGCTTTGGGATGTTTAGTGTGAAGCTTAGAAACATTAAAGTTTTTCAGACTCATTGTCACAAGAAATGTCTTCTAACAGGACAGTCATGTCTCTTTATATTCTGTCATTTCTTCTTTGATTTTTATTTTATCTTTAGTTTGCATGACTTTTACATTTTATCCATCTGCCTTTGTATTTCTACTCATTCTGTCTCTAAATAAACTCTTTGGTTGCTCCAGTGTCTTCTTTGGTGCCTTCAGTCTACATACAATCTTTAACTTTACATGAATAAATGAGTTTAATAGTCTGAAGTGTGTACTTGCAGCATTACATAATTACATGTGTGTTTTCTGTAAAACACTAAAGTATAACCAAACCAAAAACTCCTTTACTTCCCAAAGATGAACATAAATGAAGAATCTGAGAGTCACTCAGAGTGAAACATCTGCAGCTGTAACCAGACTTCAGTATTTTTTAGCTCCATCATAGTTGAGTCATTCTGTTACGGGACAGACATGTGTCGTAATGTGCACGGAGGAAGGAATATTATTAGAACATTATTCATTTTACAATAGATAGTTTGGCTTCATATTAATTTCTATAGAGAATCAAGAGCACAAATCAATTATTAGATCATTTCATTTATGCAGCAAAATGAGTTTGTCCACAGGACTGAATGAAAACCACAAAGGATTGAGTCTATAACAGGTTGACAACCCACAGCTCCCAAGTCACATGCAGCTCTTTTCATCCTTAGGCCCACGTAACTTGGGCCAACAACTTATAAGTATTTAACTTAAGAGAGAGATTGGCGCTAGCTTTAACTCATTATGTTTCTTCATTGTTATTATTTCATAATGTTCAAAATTCATTCATTACATAATTTAAACAATATATGCAGCGTTATCTTCATTTTAGATCTCAAAAATTGGCGGCTCCCAGTGTTTTCTGGGCAGTTTGGGTGTTGCCGACCACTAGAAGCAGACAAGGTGCTTTTTCAAACCACACGGGGGAGCTGTTCATACATTTTTAAGAACATAAGTGCTTTAGTCTATAGCTGTGAATATGTGGGGAGAGAAAAAATCAACGGTCAATGGTGACTTTATTGTCACCAGTGGGAAATTGATTTGATCTCTATCCATACAGAGAGACAAAAACAAACAAACACAACACACACACACACACAAAGCCCAGAGAGAACAGACCAAATTTTATCATCAAAAAAGTGCAATGGCAACAACCCTTATGGTTTAGTGTTATTAACCATGATTATAGCAGCAAATACAAAAGACACTCTATGTCTCTTTGTCTTCACTGCAGGCACTTTATACTGACGATATTGAGAGAAGCAGCTGAAAATCATTAGAGAGGATGGTCTGAACATAACATGACACAGGTCGTCTTCCTCAGCACCTGCCTGTAAGTCCACATGCTGGACCCGAGACCTCCCTGAAATCGAAACAGCCCCTTTAACCAGATTACTAAGTCTGGTCTTATTGTTCAAAGACATATTACCATACCAAACAATGATAGAGAATGTTATAACAGGTAATAATCCCTTATTGTAACAAATGCACTGGATTTGAAATGTGTCACTGTGCTCACTGTGTGTGTTGACAATAATATGACACACATGACCATGAATCTCCCCACTCATATGTAAACCAGGGCACATAAAGACAACCACAGGAAGTGAAAAAGGAAATAACTATATTATTAGCGTCTCCTCTTATTAGCAGCCTTTTAGGCTCTCTAACACAGGCAGATCTACAGTTAAAACATGTTCTGGAAATGCAATAGTCGGGTCACGTAGATACATCTCATCATACCTTGAGCTTTGAACTGTGCCATTTTTGGTTTTCTGTTCAAATGAATTCAGGACTGAAACTGAAACTTCCACTTACTAACATGTCTGATTTCCATTTTCTTGCCCTCTGCAGCCATCAGAGTCCTCTCACTGGACATGGATCACAGTCCTTAAAATAGCAGCTTTAACAGCTGGGATTGTTTTCCTTTGTGACTGAAAACTGAGGAGAGAACCAGAAGATGAAGAGACTGGAGCAACAAAACGGTTCAGTCAAACTGGTGCCATACCACCATGCAAAGAGAGAATTATTGAATTTTATTTTATGTTTTTTGTTTTTTTCATTTTATTTTTGCATGTGTGTTGTTGCTGCCTGTGTTTAATTGAGTGTGAGACACTTGCTGCTGCCTTTCTTGGCCAGGTCTCCTGTGAAAATAGGTTTTTAATCTCAACGGGATCTTTCTGGTTAAATAAAGGGTAAATTAAAATTACCCCACTGTCTAATACTACTACTACTACTACTAACAATAATAATAATAATATTAATAATACTACTAATAATTATTATTATTATTATTATTATTATTATTATTATTATTATTATTATTTGGTGATGACGATGATTAATAAATATATATATATATTTGTTTTAAAAATTAAATGAAGAAACTTTGATATCTTTACTTATGAGTCAAGCACTTGACTCACAGTCAAGTGAACAGTGAGTGTCCTGTGAACATTTGCCATTCATTACTTAGCTGTGAGTCTTGTTCAGTAATAGTGTGTTGGAAAGTCTCTCTGTATGCCGGCTTGTACACATACACGAGAGACACGAGAGTTCTTCTTTACTGATGTTTACTGTGCTTCTCTTAACGTACACAGGTACAAATACAAATGTACAAGAAAATTATATTTCAGCATTAAAACATCTTACAATATAAAATTCACAAAATATAAACAAACAAAATACTTTGGCCTGCAAGTAGACAAACCGGTGTAAGTGGAACTTAGGATTTATTTCTTCTTTGACATTCACCATGAGCAGCTTCTCTGACCTTACTTCCCAAAACAGGAAGTGACCTCTGCCCTTACCTTATACTCAAAAAATTAACCGGTTATTTTCCTTGTATCAAATTGACTTTACATCAATCCGGTATGCAAAAAAAGGAAAATGTTTCTGCTCAACATAAAAATAAAACATACAAAATAAAATGCGTTAATTACATTATCATTACAAGAGCTAAGCCTAGTGGTCAAATACTAACGTTTCACCAACTGTTACACTCTGCCCGTCCCTGATCTTATCAAAATCAGTCAGAGCTGATTTTGGTTTTTTTACAAACATGACCTCTGCTGTGATACGCTTTTTTTGTCATGTTTTATTTTATATTTATAAATCCTTTAGTTGCAATCCCTGTTACCATAGTTTACAAGCTTTATGAGACAAGAAATGGTCCAGCTTTGCCAACAATTATTTCCTCAAAGCCCGCTGACATAATAACACTTGATTATGGTCTCTGTAAAATCAGCGGTGTGGAAATGAGAGCACCCAAAAAGAGCAAACAATTAAAAAACAAAGCAGAAAGGACCTGAAATGATATCAAGTGTAGTCCTAATTTCTACCACAGGCCTCTGGAAGTGGTTGAAACAGTTCCTTTATTACCCACACACAACCAAATAACCCAAGTTTCAAACTCATGTTACGCCTCTCAGACTGTAACATGAGACCAGAGCCTCTCCTAAGACGAGAGAGAGCTCACACCACGCGCTGAAGCTGTGAGAGTGACGGTCAGTGAGAGGAGCACCAACACCAGCATCACCTCTGCTAAACACTGAAGCACATCACAGCTGCTGAGTCAGCGCAGTGGGTCTCACATTATTTCATGTTTGTCTCTCTGCAGCCCCCACGTGAAGCAGAGACACACACGAAAACTCCCATCATCATCAACACAGCCGTCATAACCCTGCTGCTCTCTGCTGCTGCTGCTGTGTGGTTGGTTTGGAGGAGGAAGTCCTGCAGATCAGGATCCACACCTGGAGGCGCCGATGGAGGACCTGCCAGTGACCTGGAGACGACACCTTTCACTGAGAGGAGCCCTGACAGAGGGACGTTCATCGGATAACTGAAGTGTGTGTGTGTGTGTGTGTGTGTGTGTGTGTGTGTGTTTTCTACACCAATGCGACCTCTGCTGTGATGCTGTGAGTTTTATAGGACATAAATCTCAGCTTTTCTGCTAAGAAACATCTGAGATTTGAATGTTTGTGTCATGTTTTCATGTCTTCCTGAGTGTCCCTTTGCCCCTTCTCCAGAAATCTGGCAATATTATTTTTAAATAACAAATGAAACAAACAAATAAATAAAGTAGCCTGCAAAAACAAAACAAAAGAAATAGTCAAATGGAAATTTGGAAAAACTGATTTAAGAAACAAACAGGAGAAGGAGACAAAGCCAGACAACAGGTTGATGGCTATGACTTCGACAAATCAAAGGGTGAAAGGTCAGAAAGAAGAAAAATATTTCCCAGCATGCCCCTCTGCCATCAAAACCTCCCATAAATGGTTTTTACTTTAAGCAACGCTGTGAATGATTGAATGAATAGCTTCATATCAATAATGAATTTTAGCACAGCTTAAATAAAGTTAGACTTGTTAGAGTTTCACAACAAACAACCGTGACTTAAACTTGTTAGTCAAACTTTCATGTGTCACCTTGTACTGAAAGCCAGTTCAAGTACACATAGATGTGTCTGTTGACGTCACTAAATCCTAAAATGTCCTACGATGAGTCACGCTCTATTTGAGACAGAGCCAAACAATAAGTGAGGGAAATACTGCTCGTGTACAGGTTTTCAAGGAAGGCCACACCTCCTCCCAGGACATTGTTTAAAAGATTGGCAAGACAGTGCACATCCCATCAATCAGCGAAATCATTTGGAAAGCAGTGAATTTTCCCATCCATGTAGTGTATTTCAGGCACACAGGCAGTTTGTCGCCTCTCCTGCGATACCTTTCTGCTGCTTGTAATTTTTAGAAGTCAACACCAGGAGCAGTACATGTTGATTGTGCCTTTTAATCTGTCATGCTGCACAAATGAACCATGTGAGCGGCGCCATAAGTGCAGCACTGATGTTTTTCTTCCCTGCTTCAATAATTTACATTCCTTTAGACACAGTTTACCCATAACGGCATAATGGCATCATAACATAGATAGGCCGGGTGTATTATCAGTCTGTATACAGTTATTGTTTTACAAGTGTACAGGAAGAAAAATATAGAGCACAAAGGTTTAATTTGGTTAGTTCTTTCCCATACATGACAAATGATGGTACAGGATTTAGTTTGTATTGTTTGTCATAGTACTACAGGTATATGATGTAATAATTACCTTTGGTTCCCTTTGAGCTACCTGGCTGCTGCTGCAGTCCTTCGTGGTTTGGAGTGAGGCTGGAGCTGGTTTAAGTGGAGAGGCCAAAAAAATGGGCTTAACCTTCTGTTGTGAACACACAGGGAGGAATGGGGTTTCTTCTTGTGTCATTTTCAGTTATTGTCTCTGTGGTTTTCAGCTATGATGTTTAAAATGCTTTATTTAGTTACGATATAAGTTGAGCTGTTTCTCATTTGGGGACATCAGTTTGTTGAGTTATGACATTTTGTTAAGTATGTTTTATGAGAATTCTGTTTAACTGACATCTTTTATGGACCAACTTAGAGCTTAACACAGTTTGTTTCCATTACACAATCTGTCCCTGTGGTTCCTGAAGGAGAAAAAAAAAAAGCATGATTGCTAAGCATAAATCAGGCAGCATAAAGTAGTCCCACAAATGTGGGAGCTCCTGCGAGGGGTGTTTTTCTCCCACCACAGACGTGCTCCAGTGCAGTCCTTCAAAAGGCCAACTGCATTTAACACCATAATTCCCTCCACACTCACCACCAAGCTGGAGCATCTGGGACTCAGCTCATCTATGTGTCAGTGGTTCTCCAGCTTCCTAACTGGCAGACCACAGGCAGTAAGGATGGGCGGACATGTCTCAGCCTCCACCACTCTCAGCACTGGAGCCCCCCAGGGGTGTGTTCTGAGCCCCCTGCTG
>NW_024584420.1:15700-16921 GCF_018398535.1 Haplochromis burtoni
TTTTTTGTTTTCTTTAGGTCACGAGCAGTTGTCCAAGCATTTCACTGCATATCGTACTGTGTATGACTGTGTACGTGACAAATAAAATTTGAATTTGATTTGCACATCGCTGGACACGGATGATCTAAGCATTTGCTCATTAAATGTAAGTGGACCAATTTCACATTATACACCAACACTAACAGCACTGTGTTTGAACACCTAGCTCCATCATTGTTTCCCTCCAACGTAAACAGTAGATATGCAGGGAAGATAAATGATGGTAGATATCCATACTTAAATAAAACTGAGGAATTTGTAATGGTTATGGTTGCAAGACAGAAAGCATCAACTTTGGAGCTGAGATTAACAAAAGTAGGACGATTTGCCACAAAATTTTAGCAGTTTAAGCAGTGGCGGAGCGGGGGGGTGGCTTACTGGGCTTCAGCCCGGGTTGTTTTCTCAGAAGCCCGGGGCCTTTTGGAGTGTAATTTTTTCACAGTTAGATGCCTGGCTGACGACTGTATAAAACAAAAATTACACACAATATTCGAAGCACATAGTGCACACTGTGGGAATTTACAACTGTGTGTAAATCCCCCCATATATTGGTATGAGCCGAGCTCAGGCACTAAGCGGGGCGGGGCAGCTGCTGTCTAAGAGTGCGCTGTTGGAGAAACGGAGCCAGGCAGACAGAGGAGAACTGAAGTTTGACCAGGTACCAAAGCAAATCATTCGTACTGTGCAAATCACTTGACTGATCACTTGACCCATATTACGTTACTTGTTCTTCAAGTGAATCAACAAATGGCGAAATGAAAAGCCAAACAACAACAATGCTGTTTCTTTAGAGTCTTAGCTTACATGTGTGTTTATTTCATATTTTCAGTTGTTTCCCTCCACGGCTAAATAAATCAGTTTCAGTAATGCACTGATATACAAGAATGGACATGAGGGGCTTCTTTCAAAGAAAAAACTCTGGTAGTATTTTATATATTATGCTTTGTATGTTGTTCAGTATATTTCTATGCAAAACAACAGGAATTTCAATACACAGCAGTATATTCACAGTTTAAACCAGATATTTACATACACTTTATGGAAAACACAAGAACATTTTTTACTGTACAACATCAATTTACAGTAAACTTGTTTTGTTTTGGATGAATAAATATTGAAATATCTTTTGAATTAGTTAAATGTCAGAATAAAGAGAGACAGAGCTTCTATTTTTATCACTTT
>NW_024584421.1:0-6408 GCF_018398535.1 Haplochromis burtoni
TTTGGGTTCCTTCCTCCTCGCCTCCACACAACGCCTGACAATACTGGTCTTGGTGCACACTATCAGTTTATTATAAGCGTCCACCGTAATTCAAAATATATGCAAAATATATGCAGAAAAGCCCCATAAGAGTTTTTTAAGACAGAGAAAACATCTAAATCAATTTGGGCTAAAAATATATCCATGGGACCTTTGTAAAGTTTTAAAAAACACCATTAAATCATATGTGGAATAAGAAAATAACAAAAAACTTCTCTTGCTCAGTGTTTTATAAACTTTAACTTCTATAGTAACATTATTTGGCTTTTCTTTTTTGCCAGTAGAATTATAAGGCAAATTAAACCTGGCTGAAACTGCTTTTTCCAAAACTCTATAGTATAAAGATAGAGCAATGACAAACAACATAGTAAGCCTAGGTAAACTCTACAGTTAAACCACTGTTGTTAAGAATGCTCAGCGATCCCACACTGCCACATAAAAGATCATCATCAACACAAACAGAGGAGGAGCTTCAAATAGTTGACGATCACTGACACAAAGACGCTCAGGTTAATATCCTGCACTGAAGGATAGGATTGTGTAGGACCTACACAATCTAATTGCCCTATAAGGTGGCGTACATGGAAGCAGTCCAGGATATGTCAAATATAACACAGCGTTAGGATGTTAGTCAAACGTAATAGGAAGAATTTCAGTTTTGCATTACGACAAATCTATCATGGTTACCTTAAAGGAAGTTCCTCATTCACAATACTGATAATAAATATTCAAACACATCTTGTCTGCATAAACTGGGATTTCATTTTGTGTATTTAAACATTTTTACAGATTCTTGCTTTCCATCTATGAATCTGCACATTACAATTGCAGTGCGATTAAAGGGTGAATTAAAGTCGTCACCAGATGCAAATGATCTCGCACCAACAAGCCCAACAATGAAATAACTCTATAAAGTATAATGGGTTGACAGCAACCTGCATTCATTATTTTTTTAATCAATATGTAAGAAAACAGAAAAGACTGTAATTCCAAAATGTAATAACTTAAGTTGAAATGTAACATGAGGCTGAAACAAATCCAGACCCTAACCATGGATGAGCAGCTGGTGAATCTTAAGAGGTAAGGCTGGTAAAAACTGAGTCTTGGTGAACTTGCTTTAACAGTGAAGCTCAAAGGAACCAGAGCCACTGCCCCTGTAGAGGTGATTTAGACACCCCATGAGGATGAACACCAGCTGCCTTCCTCTGGAGGTTCTCCTGGTACGTCTACCTGGTAGGAGATTCTTGAGCAGACCTAGCACACTGGGGAGATTATATATCTAATCCACACCTTGGGAGCTGGAAGATGTTACTGTGGAGAGGGACATCTGGACTTCCTTGCTTAGCCTGCTGTCTGCACAGCATGACAACATGATTAGACAATGATCATGAATCTGCTGCACCGTTCAAATCTGTTGTGACAGTCATGGTCTGTGACCAAGTTAGGGGAAAGTTCTGCCATCAGTGCTGATGGGTGGATCAGTTTAACAGTGAATTTGTCAGAACTTTTCTGTTTGACTGTAGCATTTGTTTTAAATGATGCCCACGATATTATATTGTATTTATAGATGCAAACAAAGACGCGCATACACAGCTTTTATGCTTCTAAGCCCCACACCAGCCTGCAAAAAACGGTCAGTGTCGTGAACATATGAACTCATATGTTGCACTTTTCATACTGGATCCATCTGTGTGACAAATCTTACAGATCTCAAAGTGCGCATGTGTGTCTGTGTGTGTGTGGGGTGGAGGGTGGGGGGATCACTGTTCAAGGGAGCAATTAAAGTCTTTCAAAATGTCTATCTTTCTTGTCATGTTCCTTCCTCTTCCCCCTAAAACCCCCAATCCCCTTCATTTTTAACAGTTTCTTTGAATACTAATTGGACAGCCATCTTTAGAAATCTAATTACAATGTTTTCAAAATATAGACAGCAAGTGTGCATATTTAGTATTTGTAGTCCTACAGTCTTTGAGCAGCCTCAAAAACTGTAGATTGAGATTTTTGAAGTATCAGGATACTTTATGATTAACAAATGCCAACAAAAAGATTGTTTTGACTTACTAGAGCTAATTTTCCAAAAGAATAATGTGGACTGAGACATTCTGAGACATTCAACAACTGGACACCATTTTTTAATATTTAACATTTTGAGCTGCGTTTACTGGGTTAGGCTTCAGGTGTCTGTTCTGTATGCTGCACGTACACTGCTACTATTCGTTCTCTGTCCTGTAGAGCGTAGAAAACATAATGAAAGAGCAAGTATCACTTGTTTACTGACTTATTTTAACAACCTTATTAGAATTATTTATTAGTTTGCAGTATTCTTTATGCACTTTTATTTGCTTAAATTATAGTTATGTATGAATGGTGATTAAGGAGAACAGCAGTGAACTATGCAGTCTCTCTCTGGTGTTTTAATAAAAAGTGAATGGGTCATTATGTTTTTACATTCATGGCCAGCAGTACATGTCATTCTACTTTTCACTCGCTGGGCCCACGTCCTCATTTTAGGTCTGACAGTGTTTTAATAGATAAAGGTGAAAGGCTTGGACGTGAATTGAGCTGCGGTTTGGGGAAGGCCTCAAAGGGGACTGGAAGCAGCTCCCAGGCCCGTCAGATCCCTGTATACTAAATAGAAGTGAAGAAGTGAAAGAACTGAAAAGGGAGGGAGGGTGGGGCACATAAACAGGAACGAACAGCTTGTAGAACTGGGGGGACATATGTAGATGAAGGAGCGCGTTTGGAGGCGTGGTCCCGCTCCTGAAACTCTGATACTTTATCTCCAATTGTGGCTCGTTGTCTGCGATTCTCTGGTTATAAAGAGATGGACATGGTCAGCAACAATACTCAGGTAGGCTGCGCTGTTCACACAATACTCAGTTGGTACTACTGGGCCCAAAATGTGCCAAGAAAATGCTCTTGCACCACCATCACCTTGAACTGTTGATATAAGAAAGGATGGCTCTGTTTGGTTGTTTAAACCAAATTGTCACCCTACCATATGAATGATGCATCAGAAATTGATGCAGCAACATTTTTCCAATATTCTACCATCTTACTTTTCAAAATGTATCCTCTGTTTCCTGTCATTAGCTGAGAGGCATACAGTTTGGTCTTCTGCTGCTGCAGCCCATTTGTTTCAAGGTTGAACGGTTGTTACAAGTAGTACAACCTCTAACATCAATGAGGAATCTTTGCCCAGAGAACTGCTGCTCACTGGATATTTTCTCTTTTTCATGCCCTGCAATTGGTTGATAACATATTTCCATTAGCAAGAAACTGAAGAGGTGTACCTAATAAAATGTCTGTTGAGTATATGTTATATATCCTTTTAAAAGACCAAAGTACGCTGTATAAGCAAAACAACTGGGGATCACAAAAATTTCATGTTAATGAAACCATCACTGCTGCTTGGGTTCAATTAAATGTACACGAGCGTGGTGCCAGTCTTTAAAACTGTACCAGAAAGACAGTTAAGCTGAACTGAAACCACATTTTACGGTTAAACATTTTTAAGAAACACAACTAGTTCCAAGAATGCAAAACCTTTTCTCGTCTGTTTCCTCCGTTAACTTCACTATCTTGGTCTTGGTCTACCGATTTCTTGCCTGTGAGTTACAGTTTTCTTCTTCCTGAATACTAGTTCACACTCTGCCTGGTGGCTTTTATCCATACTTCTGAGCTCTCCCTTGGACATATTAACCAACAGCTGCTGATGATATGCAGATTCCTTCCCCCAGCTCTGAATAATTGGAGCCTTGAGAAAGAGAAAACATAGTGAAGTGCATCACTGCTGAAGGAGATAAAGGTTCCTGTGCTGTCTTTCCTCGAGTATGCTCTCCACACAAAATGGATAAAATAGCAGTGCTGACCGGGACTAATAATAGCATCACTTGAGCAGTTTAGTTTTGGGGAAAACTGGTTCTCCCTTAAGCCTGAGCTGTGGAAGTTTATGCTGATTCAGACGAACTGTGGTACATAAGTCAGGACCAAAACAAAAAGGAGGAGATGCTGTTTTAATATCAGAAACAAGTGGTTGACAGTTGTGCCTCAAATCAAGACTCGGCTGTCTCATACAGGAAACGCTCCTTCTTCTCTGAGTTTGCTTCAGTCGTTTTTACCTCTGGGCACAAAGCAAAGGGCACAGCCTGCCTTCTATCAGAACAGATGATAAAAATGAAAGCCAAACATCCCAACTCTGCAGTCTTGATTCGTGGCAAGCGGAGGAATGAATTCCCCTCACTTCTACGGTAGAGGATTCAAAATACAGAGGAGCCTCATTTACTCAACCAATAAAGGTTCAGACCCTTCACTTGTTGCAGCCCTTCATGGCTTTTATTCAAGGCCCAGATGGTTGCAACATACTGATGCTGAAGACAGATCTACACTTCAGTTTGAAAGTAGGCCCTAGACACTGTCTGAGAGTGCAGTGACTGCATCATCACTACAGAGTGGGTGTCTCTTTGGTATTTGCCAAAGACTGTCTTTGGAGCCCAACTGCTAAGCACTCAAATCTTGGAGCCGATTTGTGTGTGAAGCCACAGGTCTGCTCACATTCCCTGAGAGACCAAGAGCTCAACTGTCGAGCCGATTGAGCCATAGCAATTTTCAAAGAAAGCCTTCACTGACAACTTTAAGTGGGATGAAAACATTTCCCACAGAGTCATTCTTCTAAGTGAACCTCTGTATTCATGACTTCTTTTGTCTCAAATGTGCCTCGAAGTCAATAGAGCCATTAAACACATATTGTACCAGGCAATATTTTACTCAATGTGTGTGTGTGTGTATTTTCTGTATTTTCCTCACACAAACATTAACAAAAAACAAAAAAACAAACAAACCATAAAACATAAACATTCCATTATTTGTAAGTTTATTGTGGTGTTTTTAGTCATTCGTTGAATTTTCACTAGGAATGGGAACTGATAGGAATTAAGCACCATCACTTATCGATTCGATTCCTCATCGATTCTCATTGGCTCCACTTTGAGACTCACCACCATCTCTAAGCAGAATATCAAATACATTACATTCATGCAAATTTATTACATGCTGCTGGTCAAATGTTTGTGTATGTTAGAGGTCTTTCTCCTCTTTGTTGTGATCATTTCTGGGATCATTACTCACAAAAAGTAATGTATTACACATACTACACACAACACTTTTCTTAAAAGTAACAAAGTAGGTTATTTAATTACACACAGGAGAAACACATTCGTTATATTACTCATAACATCACTTTCATGTTACTCTGTAGAATTATCTGAAATAAACTGTCTCATAATTACCAGTTAACAATATAAACCTGCAGACTACAGCCCCACACACCAGCACAAATCACATCCTAGTGATTTTTCTCTTAGTATTTAGATATGAACACAAAGCCAACAGCACAAATTAAAAATGAAAACCAGCACAAAGGGACTTTTTTGATTCTACTGCAGAAACATGAGCAGGTAGAAACACGCAGCCTGACTGCTTGTCAGTTTGTGACTTGTTGAATTTCAGCAGTGGCTCACTTTAACACGGTGCTGGTCTGGGGTCAGCATCCACTCAGCTTTATTCCATAATAAAGCTCAACATGCTAATGCAAATGTATGCTATCGCTAAGCTAGCCAAAAACCCAAGGTTCTGTTAACTGTATAACTGAGTTGTTTCTGTCCTGGAGCAGTCTCCACTTTACCATCGCGCTCTCATCCTTTAACAGAATACAAATAAAAGTAATGTTCATATCCACACTGGAGACTGTGCCACTATTTTCCTAATCCGACACACAAACTGAAATCAGCTGATCATAGTGAGAGTGCAAGAACTGATTATCAGGATCAACAGGCAGGCAGGCTAATGATCCAAAAAACTGGACCACTCAATTCCCATCTCTAATTTTCACCCCATTTAAATTCTTGATTTTTGCTACCAGAAACATCTGCTGATGTTTGCACGGCACAGGATTGTCTCCAGTTTTCTAAATCATAATGGGTAGTGTCTTTTTGGGGCTGCAAGAAATCAGCTAAAACTACCCTATTCTTATAAATCTCAATAAACTAATAAGGAATCTCTGTATGTGTGTGAGTTCTCCTAGTTCTTGCCTAGATTAGCTTTAATCTACTTCAAAAACAGTGTATTTGGGGGACTTGAGTAAGTGCAGTTCTTGACTTAAAAAAAAGTCTCATCCTCGGGGCTTTCTTCCTGTAGCTACGTGAATAATGGTTGGAGCCCGTTGCCTTCACTTACTGGGACAACTGTGCCTATAACACCAAGCAATGAATAAAAAGTGAATAGAAAAGAGAATTCACTGGAAAGCCCTTTTTTTACGCTTCACAGGTGTTACGGTCGCTGACCTCTAGTGGCTCTCCCTCTGTGGAAGAG
>NW_024584421.1:7021-8494 GCF_018398535.1 Haplochromis burtoni
GAAAAGAGCTTCCCTGTGTTTATTTTTACTGTAGTAGTTTTGGGCAATAAATCTTGTTTAATGACTTCTATTCTCCGGTAGTTCATGTTTTCTCTTTCACTTTGTGTTACCCCTCACCCCAGTCAACACTTCGTTTTTAAGTGGGGCATAACATAAGTGGGGGCTCGTCCAGGATTATTTTGGATATGGCACAGTTTAGCCTGGGTGATTTTATAGCTAAGCCTGCACTGGACCAGCTTGATGCATGTAGGAAGGAGGATTTATGTGCTGTTGCCGCACATTATGAAATCCCTGTTGCTAAGTCCATGAAGAAGAGCGAGTTAAAGACTCTTGTTGTCAGTGGGTTTTTTGGGAAAGGTGTGTTCCCTTTAGACGTGGATGGGGATGCCGCGTCAGTCCTTGAAACCTCTGATCAGCCTGAGGTTTGTGCTGAGGAGGGGGCGGGGACACCTACGGTGGTCAAACCAGGTGGGGGAAAGCCACCAGCCTCTCTTCCACGGTTTGAGCCCTTCTCTGTTGAATCCAGTAATCCCAGTGTTAGTGCACGCGTAAAGGTACGTTTGGCTCGTCTTGAACTTGAGGCCAAAGAAAGGGAACGTAAGGATGAGCTTGAGTTCAAGCTAAAGTGTCGGTGCTTTACCAATTAATTGGTAAAGCACAGGAAGTATGGGCAGCTCTCACTATCGAGGACAGTCTTGTGTATGACAATGTCAAAAGCGCTATACTCAGAGCCTATGAGTTGGTGCCTGAAGCTTACAGGCAGCGTTTCAGGACCCTGCGGAAATCCACTGCTCAAACATTCCTTGAGTTTGCAAGGGAAAAAGGGATACTATTTGATAGGTGGTGTCAAGCAAGCAAAGTTTCAGAGTTTAACGCACTGCGTGAACTGGTATTGTTGGAGGAATTCAAAAACTGTGTACCTGACCGTACAGTGCTGTACCTGAATGAACAAAAAGTTGCCACTTTGAAGGAGGCAGCTGTCCTGGCAGAAGAATTCGCTTTGACGCTCAAAAGCGTGTTTGTGGGTAAATCTGAATCACTCTATCATGAACAGATGAAAAAGGACACAAAGCCGCACCCTCAACAACCTAGGGGTTCCTCGGGTTCCAAGTCTGATAGACAATGTTTTTACTGTCGCATATAGTTTCTGAGTGTTTGGCTCTTAAACGTAAACAAGTGCCCCAGCAATTAAAACGAGTGAACCTGATAAGTGTTTTAAACCCTTCATTTTCGATGGTTTTGTCTCCTTAACAGGGTTTCCTGGGGATCAGAAGCCCA
Organism: Haplochromis burtoni; assembly: GCF_018398535.1. NCBI lineage: Eukaryota > Metazoa > Chordata > Actinopteri > Cichliformes > Cichlidae > Haplochromis > Haplochromis burtoni. Next base: position 8,300 of record NW_024584421.1, read on the forward strand.
TGAGAATACTGAGGGACACGGGTGGTTCACAATCATTTCTATTGGCCGACGTTTTGCCAGTCAGTGTTGAGTCATCTTGTAACGCGAGTACAATAGTGCAATGTATTGGGATGGCCTACATACTTGCACCATTACATTGTGTTCATGTGCAGTCGAAGTTAGCCTCTGGTTTTTTCAAGGTTTCAGTGAGAAACT
>NW_024584421.1:8519-16864 GCF_018398535.1 Haplochromis burtoni
CAATCACTATTAGAATTATTTATTAGTTTGCAGTATTCTTTATGCACTTTTATTTGCTTAAATTATAGTTATGTATGAATGGTGATTAAGGAGAACAGCAGTGAACTATGCAGTCTCTCTCTGGTGTTTTAATAAAAAGTGAATGGGTCATTATGTTTTTACATTCATGGCCAGCAGTACATGTCATTCTACTTTTCACTCGCTGGGCCCACGTCCTCATTTTAGGTCTGACAGTGTTTTAATAGATAAAGGTGAAAGGCTTGGACGTGAATTGAGCTGCGGTTTGGGGAAGGCCTCAAAGGGGACTGGAAGCAGCTCCCAGGCCCGTCAGATCCCTGTATACTAAATAGAAGTGAAGAAGTGAAAGAACTGAAAAGGGAGGGAGGGTGGGGCACATAAACAGGAACGAACAGCTTGTAGAACTGGGGGGACATATGTAGATGAAGGAGCGCGTTTGGAGGCGTGGTCCCGCTCCTGAAACTCTGATACTTTATCTCCAATTGTGGCTCGTTGTCTGCGATTCTCTGGTTATAAAGAGATGGACATGGTCAGCAACAATACTCAGGTAGGCTGCGCTGTTCACACAATACTCAGTTGGTACTACTGGGCCCAAAATGTGCCAAGAAAATGCTCTTGCACCACCATCACCTTGAACTGTTGATATAAGAAAGGATGGCTCTGTTTGGTTGTTTAAACCAAATTGTCACCCTACCATATGAATGATGCATCAGAAATTGATGCAGCAACATTTTTCCAATATTCTACCATCTTACTTTTCAAAATGTATCCTCTGTTTCCTGTCATTAGCTGAGAGGCATACAGTTTGGTCTTCTGCTGCTACAGCCCATTTGTTTCAAGGTTGAACGGTTGTTACAAGTAGTACAACCTCTAACATCAATGAGGAATCTTTGCCCAGAGAACTGCTGCTCACTGGATATTTTCTCTTTTTCATGCCCTGCAATTGGTTGATAACATATTTCCATTAGCAAGAAACTGAAGAGGTGTACCTAATAAAATGTCTGTTGAGTATATGTTATATATCCTTTTAAAAGACCTGTATAAGCAAAACAACTGGGGATCACAAAAATTTCATGTTAATGAAACCATCACTGCTGCTTGGGTTCAATTAAATGTACACGAGCGTGGTGCCAGTCTTTAAAACTGTACCAGAAAGACAGTTAAGCTGAACTGAAACCACATTTTACGGTTAAACATTTTTAAGAAACACAACTAGTTCCAAGAATGCAAAACCTTTTCTCGTCTGTTTCCTCCGTTAACTTCACTATCTTGGTCTTGGTCTACCGATTTCTTGCCTGTGAGTTACAGTTTTCTTCTTCCTGAATACTAGTTCACACTCTGCCTGGTGGCTTTTATCCATACTTCTGAGCTCTCCCTTGGACATATTAACCAACAGCTGCTGATGAGATGCAGATTCCTTCCCCCAGCTCTGAATAATTGGAGCCTTGAGAAAGAGAAAACATAGTGAAGTGCATCACTGCTGAAGGAGATAAAGGTTCCTGTGCTGTCTTTCCTCGAGTATGCTCTCCACACAAAATGGATAAAATAGCAGTGCTGACCGGGACTAATAATAGCATCACTTGAGCAGTTTAGTTTTGGGGAAAACTGGTTCTCCCTTAAGCCTGAGCTGTGGAAGTTTATGCTGATTCAGACGAACTGTGGTACACAAGTCAGGACCAAAACAAAAAGGAGGAGATGCTGTTTTAATATCAGAAACAAGTGGTTGACAGTTGTGCCTCAAATCAAGACTCGGCTGTCTCATACAGGAAACGCTCCTTCTTCTCTGAGTTTGCTTCAGTCGTTTTTACCTCTGGGCACAAAGCAAAGGGCACAGCCTGCCTTCTATCAGAACAGATGATAAAAATGAAAGCCAAACATCCCAACTCTGCAGTCTTGATTCGTGGCAAGCGGAGGAATGAATTCCCCTCACTTCTACGGGAGAGGATTCAAAATACAGAGGAGCCTCATTTACTCAACCAATAAAGGTTCAGACCCTTCACTTGTTGCAGCCCTTCATGGCTTTTATTCAAGGCCCAGATGGTTGCAACATACTGATGCTGAAGACAGATCTACACTTCAGTTTGAAAGTAGGCCCTAGACACTGTCTGAGAGTGCAGTGACTGCATCATCACTACAGAGTGGGTGTCTCTTTGGTATTTGCCAAAGACTGTCTTTGGAGCCCAACTGCTAAGCACTCAAATCTTGGAGCCGATTTGTGTGTGAAGCCACAGGTCTGCTCACATTCCCTGAGAGACCAAGAGCTCAACTGTCGAGCCGATTGAGCCATAGCAATTTTCAAAGAAAGCCTTCACTGACAACTTTAAGTGGGATGAAAACATTTCCCACAGAGTCATTCTTCTAAGTGAACCTCTGTATTCATGACTTCTTTTGTCTCAAATGTGCCTCGAAGTCAATAGAGCCATTAAACACATATTGTACCAGGCAATATTTTACTCAATGTGTGTGTGTGTATTTTCTGTATTTTCCTCACACAAACATTAACAAAAAACAAAAAAACAAACAAACCATAAAACATAAACATTCCATTATTTGTAAGTTTATTGTGGTGTTTTTAGTCATTCGTTGAATTTTCACTAGGAATGGGAACTGATAGGAATTAAGCACCATCACTTATCGATTCGATTCCTCATCGATTCTCATTGGCTCCACTTTGAGACTCACCACCATCTCTAAGCAGAATATCAAATACATTACATTCATGCAAATTTATTACATGCTGCTGGTCAAATGTTTGTGTATGTTAGAGGTCTTTCTCCTCTTTGTTGTGATCATTTCTGGGATCATTACTCACAAAAAGTAATGTATTACACATACTACACACAACACTTTTCTTAAAAGTAACAAAGTAGGTTATTTAATTACACACAGGAGAAACACATTCGTTATATTACTCATAACATCACTTTCATGTTACTCTGTAAAATTATCTGAAATAAACTGTCTCATAATTACCAGTTAACAATATAAACCTGCAGACTACAGCCCCACACACCAGCACAAATCACATCCTAGTGATTTTTCTCTTAGTATTTAGATATGAACACAAAGCCAACAGCACAAATTAAAAATGAAAACCAGCACAAAGGGACTTTTTTGATTCTACTGCAAAAACATGAGCAGGTAGAAACACGCAGCCTGACTGCTTGTCAGTTTGTGACTTGTTGAATTTCAGCAGTGGCTCACTTTAACACGGTGCTGGTCTGGGGTCAGCATCCACTCAGCTTTATTCCATAATAAAGCTCAACATGCTAATGCAAATGTATGCTATCGCTAAGCTAGCCAAAAACCCAAGGTTCTGTTAACTGTATAACTGAGTTGTTTCTGTCCTGGAGCAGTCTCCACTTTACCATCGCGCTCTCATCCTTTAACAGAATACAAATAAAAGTAATGTTCATATCCACACTGGAGACTGTGCCACTATTTTCCTAATCCGACACACAAACTGAAATCAGCTGATCATAGTGAGAGTGCAAGAACTGATTATCAGGATCAACAGGCAGGCAGGCTAATGATCCAAAAAACTGGACCACTCAATTCCCATCTCTAATTTTCACCCCATTTAAATTCTTGATTTTTGCTACCAGAAACATCTGCTGATGTTTGCACGGCACAGGATTGTCTCCAGTTTTCTAAATCATAATGGGTAGTGTCTTTTTGGGGCTGCAAGAAATCAGCTAAAACTACCCTATTCTTATAAATCTCAATAAACTAATAAGGAATCTCTGTATGTGTGTGAGTTCTCCTAGTTCTTGCCTAGATTAGCTTTAATCTACTTCAAAAACAGGTATTTGGGGGACTTGAGTAAGTGCAGTTCTTGACTTAAAAAAAAGTCTCATCCTCGGGGCTTTCTTCCTGTAGCTACGTGAATAATGGTTGGAGCCCGTTGCCTTCACTTACTGGGACAACTGTGCCTATAACACCAAGCAATGAATAAAAAGTGAATAGAAAAGAGAATTCACTGGAAAGCCCTTTTTTTACGCTTCACAGGTGTTACGGTCGCTGACCTCTAGTGGCTCTCCCTCTGTGGAAGAGGTTTTTTTCTCCTTTTTCTTGTGTTGCAGGTCTGCCTCATGAGCCACAGTTGAGGTGTGTTCCAGCTCGTCAGCCACAGCATATAGTCTGCCATCCTAAACTGCCACACCCCTGCCACGTCCCCCATTTTTGGCCAGAGCTGTGAGCTATAGTGTTTTGGGCAGCAGGCCTTAGAGAGGTGTGTGTGTGTGTGTATGTTGTTGTTGTGGTGTGTGTGTGTGTGTGTGTGTGTGTGTGTGTGTTTTCTGTTATCGTAAGAGAGAAGAGAAGAGAGAGAAGAAAAGGAAGAGAGAGCTGTGAGATGTAGTGTTTTGGGCAGCGGGCCTTAGTGTGTATGTGTGTGAGAACTTAAACTCTGTGAAAATTTGGTTTTCTTTTCTTTTATTGTAAGCAAAGGTGTGCCCTTATTGTGTTAATTAGTTCATCATTGTGGAAGCAGGTAGGGGTTCTCTGCCATTTTTGTTTCAACTGTTTTCTCCTGTTTTTGGTTAGACAGGGAGCTCAGCCATTGTATTTTGTTTTGGTTAGTGAGTACTTGGTTTGATTTTTAGCTAAAGGGGGTGTTTTGTTTGTTGTTTTGGCCTTGGAGACCCTGAAGAAAAGAGCTTCCCTGTGTTTATTTTTACTGTAGTAGTTTTGGGCAATAAATCTTGTTTAATGACATCTATTCTCCGGTAGCTCATGTTTTCTCTTTCACTTTGTGTTACCCCTCACCCCAGTCAACACTTCGTTTTTAAGTGGGGTGTAACATAAGTGGGGCTCGTCCGGATTATTTTGGATATGGCACAGTTTAGCCTGGGTGATTTTATAGCTAAGCCTGCACTGGACCAGCTTGATGCATGTAGGAAGGAGGATTTATGTGCTGTTGCCGCACATTATGAAATCCCTGTTGCTAAGTCCATGAAGAAGAGCGAGTTAAAACTCTTGTTGTCAGTGGGTTTTTTGGGAAAGGTGTGTTCCCTTTAGACGTGGATGGGGATGCCGCGTCAGTCCTTGAAACCTCTGATCAGCCTGAGGTTTGTGCTGAGGAGGGGGCGGGGACACCTACGGTGGTCAAACCAGGTGGGGGAAAGCCACCAGCCTCTCTTCCACGGTTTGAGCCCTTCTCTGTTGAATCCAGTAATCCCAGTGTTAGTGCACGCGTAAAGGTACGTTTGGCTCGTCTTGAACTTGAGGCCAAAGAAAGGGAACGTAAGGATGAGCTTGAGTTCAAGCTAAAGTGTCGGTGCTTTACCAATTAATTGGTAAAGCACAGGAAGTATGGGCAGCTCTCACTATCGAGGACAGTCTTGTGTATGACAATGTCAAAAGCGCTATACTCAGAGCCTATGAGTTGGTGCCTGAAGCTTACAGACAGCGTTTCAGGACCCTGCGGAAATCCACTGCTCAAACATTCCTTGAGTTTGCAAGGGAAAAAGGGATACTATTTGATAGGTGGTGTCAAGCAAGCAAAGTTTCAGAGTTTAACGCACTGCGTGAACTGGTATTGTTGGAGGAATTCAAAAACTGTGTTCCTGAGCGTACAGTGCTGTACCTGAATGAACAAAAAGTTGCCACTTTGCAAGAGGCAGCTGTCCTGGCAGAAGAATTTGCTTTGACGCACAAAAGCGTGTTTGTGGGTAAATCTGAATCACCCTATCATGAACAAATGAAAAAGGATACAAAGCCACACCCTCAACAACCAAGGGGTTCCTCGGGTTCCAAGTCTGATAGACAATGTTTTTACTGTCGCATATAGTTTCTGAGTGTTTGGCTCTTAAACGTAAACAAGTGCCCCAGCAATTAAAACGAGTGAACCTGATAAGTGTTTTAAACCCTTCATTTTCGATGGTTTTGTCTCCTTAACAGGGTTTCCTGGGGATCAAAAGCCCGTGAGAATACTGAGGGACACGGGTGGCTCACAATCATTTCTATTGGCCGACGTTTTGCCAGTCAGTGATGAGTCATCTTGTAACGCTAGTACAATAGTGCAAGGTATTGGGATGGCCTACATACCTGCACCATTACATTGTGTTCATGTGCAGTCGAGGTTAGCCTCTGGTTTGTTCAAGGTTGCAGTAAGAAACTCATTTCCTATTCAGGGTGTTGAGTTTATAATGGGAAATGATATTGCTGGGGACAAGGTACTCCCTGTTCCTGAAGTGGTGGATAAACCCAGCTGTATCCCAGAAGAGGATGAGCTGTTGAAATCCCACCCTGATGTGTTTTCTGTCAGTGTTCTTACCAGGTCGCAAGCTCGTAAGCTGGAGGAAGTGAACCTGAGTGAGACTGTTCTTGGATCTGTTCTAACTGGGGACAGAGAGCTGGCTGCTAGTCCTTCTAAACCAGCACTCAATGAACAGGGTCTGCCTACTCTGTCTGAGGTTCTTCCTTTGCCAGTCTCACGTGAGTGTTTGAGCCATGCTCAGGAAAAGGATGAGTCACTCGCTAAGTGTTTTAAAGAGGTAAGCGAGTTAACAAACAATAAAAAGGCACACAGGTTTTATCTTGAGGATGGGTTACTGCTAAGGAAATGGGTCTCAAGACCTGCATTACAACAGGAAGGAGGTGATGAGGGTTGGGGGGTGGTACGCCAAATAGTCATTCCTAGGGATTACCGAGGTGGCATATTGCAGCTTGCGCATGAACACCCATGGTCAGGTCATTTAGGAATTACTAAAACCTATGACCGCGTTCTTCAGCACTTTTTCTGGCCAGGTCTGAAGAAAGACGTTGCCAAGTTCTGCAAAACATGCCAGGTTTGCCAAATTGTGGGTAAACCTAATCAGACGGTGCCACCTGCTCCTCTTAAACCCATCCCGGTAGTTGGGGAGCCTTTTGAGCGTGTTTTAGTGGACTGTGTGGGTCCTCTACCCAGAACAAAAGCGGGTAATCAGTTCCTCTTGACAATCATGTGTGCCACAACCCGTTTTCCTGAAGCCATACCACTTCGAAAAGTCACCGCTCCTACTGTAATTAAGGCTCTACTTAAATTCTTTTCAACATTTGGTCTGCCTAGAGTCGTTCAAACTGACCAAGGTAGCAATTTTCAGTCAAAACTGTTCAAGCAGACTTTACAATCACTTGGTATCAAACACTTCCCTTCCAGCCCTTACCATCCCCAGTCACAAGGTGCACTAGAAAGATAGCACCAGACCATAAAGTTGATGATGCGAAAATATTGTCTGGTGACTGACAAGAATGGGATGAGGGACTGCCATTCCTACTGTTTGCAGCTCGTGAAGCAAACCAGGAGTCCCTTGGTTTCAGCCCTGCTGAACTAGTTTTTGGGCATAGCGTGAGAGGGCAACTAAAAACTCTGAAAGAACAGTTTTTATCTGATGTGCAGCCGCAATCAAATGTGCTTGAGTTTGTCACGCAGTGTCGGGAACGTTTGTACCATGCTTGTGCAATAGCTAAGAAGTCTCTGTCAGCAGAGTGACCTGCAGTATGACAGGAAGGCAGTGCAGCGTTCTTTTAAACCTGGTGATCAGGTACTCATGTTGGTGCCCACATCTGGTCCATCTCTGTCAGCCCAATTTGCGGGACCATATGTGGTAGAGAGCAAAGTCAATGACACAGACTTCATTGTTCGCACTCCGGATAGAAGGCGAAAAACACGGCTCTGCCATATAAATATGCTGAAACTGTTTCACTCCAGGGAAGACGATCGCGAGGGCTCCATCTCACTCATTTCTGTGCCCATAAACCATGATGATGGTGTGGTGAAGGGTAGTGAAGGTCAGCAGAGTGGTAGGCTCGCAAACTCAGAGGTTCTTGGTGCCTTAGACACGTACCTCTCCTATCTTCCTCATGACGAGAAAGATGACGTGAAAAATCTGATCCAAGCTCACCCTAATCTGTTTGGGGATGTACCATCTAGAACCGCAGTGTTAAAGCACGACATTGACGTGGGTGATGCGTGCGCTATTAAGCAACACACATACCGGTGCCCCCCACTCAAGAGGGAATTAATGAAAAAAGAGGTACAGTACCTGCTTGAAAATGGTTTGGCGATACCTAGCCGTAGCTCTTGGAGCTCTCCATGTCTGCTGACACCAAAGTCAGATGATTCTCCTCGTTTTTGTACTGATTTTAGGAGGGTAAATGCAGTCACAGTCCCTGACTCATACCCGTTGCCTCGCATGGAAGACTTCATAGACAGTATTGGAGCCGCCACCTACATAACAAAGCTAGATCTGTTAGAAGGGTACTGGCAGGTTCCTCTAACTAGCAGAGCCTCTGATATTTCAGCATTTGTTACTCCAGACCATTTCTTGCAGTACACAGTGATG
>NW_024584422.1:0-16859 GCF_018398535.1 Haplochromis burtoni
TTTTTTAAGTAAACTTAACTTAATTGAAATAGAGAGAAATTAACAATTTGATTGATTTGAATATAAGTTTGGGACATAAGTGTAAAGGAAACAAATTATTCTGGTACATTTAACACGACCTTAGTTGGAATTACTAATAATATTTGACTAAGTCGTATCCACAACAGTTAAGTTAAAGTAGCTTAAAAATATATGTTGGTTTTACTCGCTTAAATTAAATTGAGTGTACTTAAAAAATATTTCTGGATTCAAACAAATTTATTTCGTGCAACCACTTGTCATAAAAAAATTGAGTAAATTGAACAAAACAGCACTCTTCTGGACTTATCAGAACTAAACTGTCACGTATGCAGGTACACAACATTTGCAGTCAGTTCACTCAGGCAGACTATGTGTCTGTGTTGTTAACCTTAGTGCATGACCCCCCTCTACGTCATCTGTTACCAGGCAAACTTCAGTGCAGCAGGCTGCTGAATGCACACAGGCAATATGTGGTAAATTGTACTGTAAACATGTAGGCAATTCTTTCAACTCGAACTTTGCTCCATAGATCAGTTGAACTCGCACCAGCTGTAGCTTCAAACCATTAATTAACTTGACCTAGCTTATATGTGTATAACATGATTACAGTTGCACCTGCAATGAAAGATTATTATGTGCTTATGCTAACACCTGAAATACAGACTTTAATATAACATCAACAGTTTCAATAATTGTCAATGAAATGATAATAATGATAAATCATAAGTGATGCAACAGTAATAATAAGGAATATGAATAGTAACATATATAATATTTCATCCCGACACTTCACTCTGACTCGACTCTCCTTTTTGAACCTGGAAAAAAAATTAAACAGCAACAATCTCAGGTGAGTAAACCAACACTCAGCGCCACTATGTTACAAACTCATGATTCAATATTCCTGGCATAAATTCTGCATTATGAACTTTATAATGTTCAGTTTTTATAGCTTTGTCTAATTACCCATACTTAAATTTCCATCTGTTTATCCTATTCAGAGTTGGAAGTATAAAGTTATACTGGACTGAGTCCTGTAAATAGTCACCAGTTAAATATGCAATCTTTCTTCATGACATAGACAGGACTAAGTAAAAACACAAGGTGAGGAGCAGTCTAATGTCTGGCTCATTACACAATTTAAGTCCCCAGCAAGAATTAGATGATGGGTATCAAGAAAAGCAAGAGTGCTAAATAGACAAATCTGGGTTATCAAAATTTAGAGCATAAATGTTAACTAATAAAACAGGTGTATGAAATAGATTACCAGCGAATATAAGAAATCTATCATTTTTATCCTTTATTGTTTTGGAAACTGTAAAATGAACCTTCTTACTAATTAAAATAGCTAATGCGTCTAGGATTTTGAAATCATTTATTGACAGCTCTGGTCTAGTGGATGTTTGGAGAACTTTGAACGCAACCCGAAGGGAATATTCCTCTCACTCTGGGGTTCATAACGCATACTCCCGTATATATATTAGATAGTAAACTGTTACACAGGGTCCAAAGTAGTAAATATCATAATATCCTCATACAAGAGACAAATGACAAAGACGATGTATCATCTCTTTTATTGTGGTAGACGTTTAAAGTGTATGTGAGAGGCTGTCTTTTCAGTCGTCTGAGAGAAAAAACGTAGTAATGCGGAACATATACAGTTGGAAGTTCAAATACAAAAAGGATATTAATAGTGCTTTTAGACAGTTTTATAAACAGTTATATACATCTCAGTGTAATGCACCTTCTGAGACTATGCAGGGTTTTCTACACAAATGTAACTTGCCTGCATTGGCACAAAAGGACAGGATGTCTCTAGATGCAGACTTAAAATGTCCAGAACTGATTAATACCATACGCAGACCCTGAAAAACAGAAAGACCCCAGGACCTGATGGTCTATGTAATGAGTTTTATAAAAAGTTTAACAGTTTACTTACCCCATATTTGTTAAAAATGTTTAATATGGCATTGGAAGAGGGTGCACTTCCACAGACCCTGAATGAAGTGACTGTGACTCGTATTCCAAACAAAGGAAAGGTGTCACGGCTGCCGGGGCAAGCCGTGTGGTGTTGGAGGAAAAAGGACCCAAAATGCAGGCAATAGACTGATGATATGTGTGACATTTATTTACAAAGTGGCGGAGTGACAAAACAGGCAATGAGGCATGAGAAATTACTGAAGAATCCTAAACTGGGCCAACTAAGAGCAAACCTGAAATAATGACAAAACAGGGTGAAGGGCAGAGAGACACAGACCAGAGAACCAAAACACCATGAAACGCAGACGAGCCGACAACGAGCACAGACCGACACTCACTACATATACACACACAAGGAGACCAGGTAATGATACACAGGTGGGAAGCACAGCTGATTCTAATACACAAGACGACCTGAGGATACAAGCTGAACACAGTGACAACAGACACAGACCTTCAAAATAAAACACGAACTCCACAACACGAACTCAGGGACACAAACAGGGCACAAGGGGAGGACACAGAATACCAAAATCAGATTAAACTAGAACAGAAGACAATAATCATACTAAACACAAAATGCTGGGTCAATGACCCAGCACCATGCCAAAAGGACTCAGAACTGGTGAGTTCTTACTGACCAATCTCTTTATTGAACACAGATCAAATACTAGCCCAGATCAAACAGGGTTTATCCTAGCAAGGCATGCATCTCATAACCCGAGGCATCTTTTTGATATTATTTCTTTCTCTAGGGATCCAGATAAAGACCTAGTGATATTGAGCCTTGATGCATCCTGTGATGTCCTTATGATAATCTTTATGATAATCTGTTTCTATCCATGTGTAATCTGGTATGACGTTCTCTATAATGCTGAATGTGAGAGATGCTGAAACAGTGAAAGAGATGTTTATGTTATTTCTTATTTGTATTAATTTCAGAACCACATCCTTACTCGTCAGCGAGAGTGTGTTTGATGTGGGCTCGTTGTAAATAAAGTTCTTTCGTCAGCACTGTGACATCATTCCAGGTCTCTGACCGGACATTATTACCAGAGAACAGTAAAATGGTAAAATGGTAAATGGCCTGTATTTATATAGCGCTTTACTAGTCCCTAAGGACCCCAAAGCGCTTTACATATCCAGTCATCCACCCATTCACACACACATTCACACACAGTACAGAATCACATTTCAGAGATACTGGACTAGTGTGTCTGCCAGGGGCAGATCTAGAAGGGTGGCATGGGGTGGCAAGTGCCACCCTAAAATGATCCCTTGCCACCCCAAGTGCCACCCTAGTTTTGCATATGACAGTGTTGTTTATTAAAATAAGATGGTATTAACACATTGATTGTTACAGTCAACAGTGAATATAAATGCTAAAACTGAATATATTGCATAGTCTTGTCCCGTCCCCACCCCCTCCACCATTAACAAATGGTTCAGCCCATAGCAGGACCGGCTTTTTCCTTGTTGTCAGTAGCAAGCCATACTTATGATTGTGCCAGAGCACATTTTGGAAAAACGCCATGGGAATTTCGGATTTTACACAGGTGGTTGGATATTACACTCTGGAAATGGAAGGAAGGTGAGTGTTATTAACCTTCCGTGGTCCACGGACACGCTGCACCTCCAAATCACATGACTGATTTAAGCTGACACAGCAACAAGCTGCAGCCACGCTGAGTCTCTATTTCAGCTCACATTGAAAGTTCAGACTTCAAAGTTTTAAAATTTTAATTCCAGGCCAGTAAATCCAGAGTTATGATCAGAGATGGGCAACGCGTTACTGTAATCTGATTACTTTTTTCGAGTAACGAGTAAAGTAAGGGATTACTATTGCAAAAACGGTAATTAGATTACCGTTACTTTCCCGTAGGAACGCTGCATTACTGTGTTACTAAAACCGTGATTTTTTGCGAGAATGTCTCACGACAGTGACGTAAGCGAGTGCGCCGTTAGTGACAACAGCTGTGTGCAGATCAACAATGGATCACATATCGATTGTGGGAGAGAGTATGAGCGTGCAGCGTTTAAAGCGTGGAAGTACTGACCTTACTTTGAGTTTGATTCCATAAAAAGTGACAAAAACATTAGCGTCCATCGTGCGTGGGAAGAAAACTTCTTTTTACAGCGAAAAAAACCCCTAAACTTCCAAGCAAGCACCGAGTGCGCAACGACGTAATGGGAAATTCACAGAGAAACTCGCGGATTCTTCAACTGACCGCGGCACACCTGCACCAGGGTAAACCTCCGCCTACCCAGCTCCTGCTTTACAGGTGAAAATAGAGCAACAGGACCGCTGAGTCTTTGACTTTATTTATTTTCTGCTGTGTTTTACTTGCATCTATTTGAAAGAGTGAGTGTAAACACAAAAAATATTTTATGTGCTGGAATGTGCAGAAAATAGGTTTAAATGTTAAACTAATTTACTTCCATCAGAGAATGTTGCATATAATTAAATTTTTGCTTGATGCATAAAGTTAAAAGATTAAAACTAATAAAACAAGTTTTAAAAAGAGACTTTTCCATTTGATTACATTTTGTATGATGGATTATGCAGAAAAAGTAGAATTGGGCTGAAAGATCTATCGCTTTATCACCTCTTCAGGTTGTAAATCGTGTTTTTAAAAATAACTAAGTAACTAAGTAATTAATTACTTTTGAAAATAAGTAATCAGTAAAGTAACGGGATTACTTTTTGGGGAAGTAATCAGTAATTAGTTACTGATTACTTTTTTCAAGTAACTTGACCAACACTGATTATAGTCAAAGGACTTCAAAAAAAGCCAGGTTTCACAATGAACTCACCCGAAACTCTGGCTGATTGGGACCCACACCCAGTTTCACACCTTGGCTCAGGCGATTAGAGGATCATCAGGGGTCCTTTTGTCCCTCTGTGGGGGGTCACTCCCACTAGGTTTATATCTGGGACTCTCCACCATTTGACCTTAGAACTGAAGAAGCTTCTCGGATGAGAGGTGAAACGTCTTCAAGCAACTTAAAGAAGTCCAGACGCTTTTCTTTGCAAGCTCCTTTGACTACGATGACCTGGATGACTGAGAACCTTCACAGACATACTGTTAGAAATATTGCACTTTTTTCTATGTTTGATAATTTTTTTGCCATGTTCTTGTTCTAAATACTGTCGTCACGTTTGTGTGTGTGTGTTTTAAGCGTTTTCTAAGGACAGCGCGAAAACAGTAAAGAAAGAAAAAAGCCACCTCTTTCCTATCGGTGGAAAAATGTACCATGTCGACCAAATAAAAAAAAGCCAAACATGTGGGATTTGGTTGTTTAGGAAAGGGGAATGTTTTAGGAGTGACGGTAACACCAGCCAGACAGAGCAAGCGGAGTGAGAGAGAGAGAGAGCTTTCAAACAAATTCAAATTTTATTTGTCACGTACACAGTCATACACAGTACGATATGCAGTGAAATGCTTGGACAACTGCTCGTGACCTAAAGAAAAAAAAAAGGGAAAAGGCTATGAATAAGATAGGAAATAAATATGAAAAATTAAAAAGGGTAAATTTAACTAGGAAGGAATAAAATATAAATTAAGGTTAAAAATGAAATAACTGTACAACACAAATTAGAATGAAGGGTAAATTTAACTGGGAAAGAATAAGATAAAATATATAAATTAAAGTTGAAAATAAAATAACTGTACAACAAAATACACAATACACAGTATAGAACTATATAAGAATGTATGAAGAAATATAAATAAATAAATATATATATACACACAATAACAGCAGCTGTACAAGTATTAACTGGAAATGAAGAATATAGTGACCAGTGTTGTGCAATCCACATTATGTCTTGTGCAGTGCAAATATGCTTAAAGTGATTTAAGTGATGAAGTGAAAACAATGTCCAGAATGTCCAGTGTGTGTGTAAGAACTATATGTGTGGGTCAGTACTGTGTGGTGGTGTGATTGAGAGACCGTATCGCCTGCGGGAAGAAGCTCCTCCTCAGTCTCTCTGTGTTGGTCTTCAGGGAGCGGAATCGCTTTCCTGACCTCAACAGAGAGAACAGTCTGTTGTTGGGATGGCTGAGGTCCTTCACGATCTTCCTGGCCTTGGTCCAGCACCGCCTGCTGTAGATTGAGTGCAGGTCAGGGAGCTCGGAGCGGATGGTGCGCTCAGCTGACCGCACAACCCTCTGTAGAGCTCGTCTGTCCTGCATGGTGCTGTTCCCGAACCAGGTTAAGATGTTTCCCGTCAGGATGCTCTCTATGGTGCACGAGTAAAAGTTCCTGAGCACCTTGGAGGGCAGTTGGAAGTCTCTCAAGCGTCTGAGGTGGTAGAGACGCTGACGGGCCTTTTTCACCACGGTGTTGATGTGACAGGACCATGACAGGTCCTGCGTGATGTGAACTCCGAGGTATTTGAAGCTGTCCACTCTCTCCACTGGGCACTCGTTGATGACAGGGGTCTGGTAGTTCCTCTCCTGCTTAGTGCTGAAGTCCACTATCAGCTCCTTTGTCTTACTGACGTTTAGAAGGAGGTTGTTCCTCTGGCACCAGTTCTCCAGATTCCTAATCTCCTTCAGGTAGGCCGTCTCGTTGTTATCAGAGATCAGGCCCACCACGACGGTGTCGTCAGCAAACTTGATGATGGTGGTGGAGCTGGTAGTGGCCACACAGTCATATGTGTACAAAGAGTACAGCAGGGGGCTCAGAACACACCCCTGGGGGGCTCCAGTGCTGAGAGTGGTGGAGGCTGAGACATGTCCGCCCATCCTTACTGCCTGTGGTCTGCCAGTTAGGAAGTTGGAGATCCACTGACACATAGATGAGCTGAGTCCCAGATGCTCCAGCTTGGTGGTGAGTGTGGAGGGAATTATGGTGTTAAATGCAGAGCTGTAGTCTATGAAGAGCATTTTAACATAATTCCCCCTTCTAGTGTCCAAGTGAGTGAGTGATGTGTGGAGGAGATGAGAGATGGCATCGTCTGTGGAACGATTTGGACGGTAAGCGAACTGTAGTGGGTCCAGTGTGTCTGGTAGTGAAGAAATGATGAAGTCTCTGACCAGGCGTTCAAAGCACTTCATCACTACTGAGGTGAGGGCTACAGGGCGATAGTCATTGAGAGAAGCAGGGTGGGGTTTCTTCGGGACAGGAACAATGATGGACTCTTTGAAGCATGTGGGGATCACCGACTGAGATAAAGAGATGTTGAATATCTCAGTGAACACAGGAGCTAGCTGGTATGCGCAGTCTCTGAGGATACGACCTGGGATGCCGTCTGGTCCTGCTGCTTTCCTGGTGTTCACTCTCTTGAAGGCTCTCCTTACTTCATGCTCGGAGATGACGAGCACGTTTCCGGTGCTGGCAGTATCTTCCTGTCTGCAGCCGTTAGCGCCGCTAGCACTAGCATTGTTGGAGTCCTTAGCTGCAGCCTCGAAGCGAGCATAGAAAGTGTTCAGCTCGTCTGCCAGAGTCACGGCCGCGTTCGTCATACCGGTTGTTGGTGCTTTATAGTCCGTTATTGTCCTTAGTCCCCGCCACAGGCTCCTAGAGTCACTCTGTTGGAGTTGTGACTCTAGTTTCCTCCCGTAGCGCTGCTTCGCCTCTTTCACCGCCCTCCGCACGTTATATGACGCGGCTTTGTACGGGTCCATGTCCCCCGTCATGAGTCCCGTGTTGTAGGCAGCGGTGCGGGATCTCAGAGCGTCGCGGATGGTTTTATCCACCCACGGCTTCTGGTTGGGAAACGTTGTGATAGTCTTTGTCTCCACGGTATCATCCGCTAGTTTCCCGATGAATCCCACAACCGCTTCCGTAAGACAGTAGTTCCAGATTTGGTGTGCAGGAGCGTGTGAGAGGAACAACGTTCGCACTGTTGCACCAGTTGTTGTTCACCATTAAACACACGCCGCCTCCCCTTGACTTCCCCGAGTCCCGTGTCCTGTCCATGCGGTGAACCGAGAAGAACTCGGCCGGCTGGATGGCGTGGTCCGGCACCGCTGGGTTCAGCCATGTCTCGGTGAAGCAGAGGAGATTGCAGTCCCGAATGTCTCTCTGGAACTTTATCCTGGCCCTGAGGTCGTCAAGCTTGTTCTCCAGTGACTGGACGTTGGCGAGCAGGATGCTAGGCAGAGGTGTGCGGTGTGCACGAGCTCTCAGCCTGTTCCTGACGCCGGCTCGCTTCCCTCTAGGCCGCCGCCGCTTCCCTTTGTTCTCCCTCAAGATCTCACTCGGCCAGCTCGGATCCGGAGTTAAAAACTTCGAATTGTGAGTACATTGTATACCAATAGAAACAAGAGTGTCACTGTCATACCTAATGTACCCAATGGTGATGATTTTGCCGATTTAGAAACGCTGAAAACTAACTTAAAAAACAAAGACAAAGAAAAAGTGGTCGGAGCAGTCGTGACGGCAGCCGACCTCACTGGCGCCATCTTTTCTCAAGATGTGGGAGATTTGTGACGTTTAGTGTGGAGTGTATAGTTAGTGTGCTGTGTTATCTTGTGTAGTTGTTCTGTTGTGTAGTCATTTTGTGTCAGTGAGGGCACTAATGAATGTCACAAAGGCACATTGCAGTGTAAACACTGTCACTAAGTAGAAAACCAGCGGAGTGATACACCTCCTGTTGTCAGGCCTGCAGGTTTATCCCTGTGCTGTTCTCCTGTCTTTTGGTGGACAAACTTTTTTTTACTGGCACACATCATTTGTGGGGCATCTTATTGCAACACCTGATTGTTCTCTCATTTTAGTTTTAGTAATATTTTTAAATGGTTGTAGAAAATGAAAAAAAAACAGCAGGTGTATTGGCTGCATTTTTAGATAAATAGTTGTATATGTTTACAAAATGTACAATTTATATTTGCATTTCAAGTTATAAAAATTTACTCAACATGTCTGTGGGTTTTTTTACAGTAAAAAAAATACTACTAGGATTTTAAGTTCTTTGTGTGATTTCAGATCAGTAATACTAATGCAGTATGTCAGTGAAAAAAAACTAAATTCAGTTGAGCTGAAAAGAATGATACCAAACAAGGCAAGGGGAAAAAAATAAAATGAAACAATTTGAGGGTGAAATGCAAACGTAAACTCAAAAAGTCAAAAATGGCCGGTTGTATTTCAGACCTCAGTGGGTTAATCCAACAAACCATGAAAAATTAGGTTTACATTTTTGTTCATGACAGTGCAGATTTCTGACATTTTGTGTAATTTAAGCATGTAACAATGTGATTGTTTTCTAACAGAAAACAGTGTGAAACGTAAGTTAGACTTGTGTTTGTAAATGAACCGCCCCATGTTGTGTAGCTTTCTGGATTTTATACTTATTGGGCTACATATTTATTTATTATACAGGCTATACAGTACATAACATCAAAACTCACATGTTTTATGTAACTAAAGTGTTCAATTATGTGGGCTACAGACAATAATTAAGTTATAGACTATATTTATATGAAAAACACGTATACTTACTGCATTTTAATCATTATAACCATATGTAACCACCTGCATATGTGTTTGAAAAAAAAGGCTTTGATTTTGCCACCCCATTTGATTTCTTTTCCGCCCTCATGCCACCCTAAGAATATTTCTCTAGATCCGCCCCTGGTGTCTGCCATATCTATAACAGCTGGGCTTGGTGGAGCAGGCGGAACCATCCCCTTTGATTCCTCAGAGCTGGCGGCAGCAGTCCGCGAAGGCTGCACATGCTGGCACCATAATCAGGGAAAACAGAGATGATCATATTGTTCACGTTAATCCACTGAAACTTCCTTAAACTCCCTGATATCCCTGCAGAGAGCCGAAAGCAGCTCTACTTTGAGAGCGCCAACATCGCTATTAGTGGCGGCCTGGGCCGCAGTTCCCGACTCAGGCGAGATTGAGTTTGCTCCTTTAGTCAGCTTTGATGGCATTTTAGTGACTGAAACCAAAAAGTATACTGTGACACAGGACCTCGGAACACACATACGCACAAAATGGCATTATGTCTGGGCAGCAGCCCTTTTATTTATGGCAACACAAACTGCGGTTTTGTTAGCCTTTCAGCTCAGGACGCAGACACTCCTTGTTCATTGCCACCTCACTTCTGCCCAGCCGTCACTGGAACAGAAAACACAGACTCATCGTCAATCAACCTGCCCAGGCACACCAGTTCCCACCACGCCTGCCCTACGAGCTCACCGCGTCACCCCTCCTCTGCAGCAGACCCGAGACCACACCTCTGCCACATATACTATTCTAAAAGGACTTAGATACAGCTTAGGATTGAGTCAAAGAAAAAAAGCCAATTCTGCAGGAGCTCACCAAAACACTACTCACACCAAACTGCCATGACACTTTTAGCCAAACGAAGATATAATAATGTAATAATTAGAGATGGACCGATCCAATATTACGTATCGGTATCGGTCCGATACTGACCTAAATTACTGGATCGGATATCGGGGAAAATAAAAAATGTAATCCGATCTCACGAAAGCACCTCACAAAACTTTCAACACGCCGTAACTCACCTCAGAACGTTAGCACGTCGGAGCAGTATGCATCACGTGATAGAGCAGCTGTGGCATGCGGGACCTGTCGGTGGTCTGGATAGCATTTGGAGCTTCGCTAGCAACCCGGCATTTCATCTCCGACAAAGTTATCCCGAGAGAAGTAAAGCAAGTGTGTAAGTCCATCTCTGAATGTTTGTAAAGCATTCCTGCGTTAAGCTTAACAAGCGACTGCCTCTTCTTGCTGCTACTTCAATCATGAAACTGCTTAATGATCAGCTGATCGGCTTTTCTGTCGCGAGTCCGTCTCACCAGAAAGAGGAAACCAGCGGCTGAATAACAGCAGCACGTTTAAGCTTGATAAGCTGTTGTTAGTATTTATTTAGTATTACTTTCTACACCAGGATCTTTTTCTACGTAGCTGACGGCTGGTAACTGTGCAGGGGCGGATCTAGCAAAGTTTAGCCAGGGGGGCCGATAGGGCATTAACAGGGAAAAGGGGGCACAAAGACATACTTTTCTTTCTTATTCTCATTTAAAATGTCTAGCTTTTAATAAATAATTATCCAAATCTTACACCCAAAGTTTTAATTTGATGTAAAATGAATAGAAGTCAATTACTGTATATAGTGACTATTAAGTCTAATATACCCTAGTAAGCTATAGTACTTTTTCCTTTGGGAAGGTACCATCTGTGCAGTCTGCAATTTTGTTGAAGAAATATGTTGAATCTATTTAATTATTCTTGAAAAATAATTGATTTCTGTGCATTTTTTTTTCACACTGCATCAAATCAAGGTTGATTACGTCGATTAAGCATCATGAGGTGGAGCGTGAGGGGTGGTTCCCTAGTTTTTATTTATTTATTTTTGTTGCTGGGAGTTGAAACCCTATTAGTTAGGTTGCTTAATATTTACACTAAGTACTCTTTAAAATACCTGAATAGGGAGGATGGTGTAGGTTTAAGTTTATTAGATTGATCAGTATTGCTGAACTATGAAATATTTTTTTTTGCATACAGGTATAACAGAATAGCTTTAGTGTAGTTGTTGTTTTAAACTTGAGTATGAACTTATACAAAATGCAGCAAGATATTTAAAAAAACAGTTTCGTTGATTAAAAAAACACTATATCGGATTCATATCGGTATCGGCAGATATCCAAATTTATGATATCGGTATTGGTATCGGACATAAAAAAGTGGTATCGTGCCATCTCTAGTAATAATATGTAACCAGTAACTACAACTGTCAGATAAATTCAGTGGATAACAAGTGCACAGTAGGACAAAACAGGTACCTTGGCATTTTATCTCAGTACAGTAGTGGAATAAATTGATAGTAAACTCTGTGTGGTTCAAATTTAATCTGATTTGAATTAACTCACTCTTCAGTGTTGAGATTTATATACTTAAAACTGCAGTTCATACATGTGATCTCCAGAATATCTGCAGTCATTGTGACCAAACATTTACATTGGATACAAGGGGACTCGTCTAATGTCTATCTGACAGTCAGTTCAAAGAAAAACTAATCAGGCACTAAAATTAAAAGTATCCCATTTGATTACCTTGTGTGAAGTTTAATCATAATTTTTTATGTTGTCCATAAAGGATTACATTTCCAGACAGTAATTCCAACTCTTTCAGAGATGTAGCTTCCAGTCAAACAGCAGGTCAAATGTCAGATTTATTGGAGTGCTGCTGAGTGTTGCTGCCTAGTTTGGGTAAATCATTTTCAAAGTAGTGTAACACAGACAGACAACCATTTGTACTCACTTTCACGCTTATGGGTAACTGAACGACACAGGAAATCTTTCCTGCCTGTGGCCATCTCCCTGTACAACGCATCCACTTAACACACTGTTTGCTGCTATAACTACACATGTTTCTTTTTCAGCTATTTATTTATGAGTGACTTATGTATGTATGTATGTATATATATGTATATATTGTACTATTTTTAGTTAGTGTATTGTCTGTCTTGTCTTAATGTTGGTTTAAAATGGAGCACTGTAACAAAAAATAATTTCCCCCAGGGATCAATAAAGTATTCTGATTCTGATTCTAATTCTGATTTAGAATCATCAATTAACCTAACCCCAGTAACTACATGGGTGTTCTGGTGGGAGAAAACCACAGACAGAACCCAATAGCTGGAATGTGGATTTGAGCCCAGGATGTTCTTGCTCCACTGAGCTGTTGGTCCAAACTTAACAAAAGTAGGAAATCTATGATTTCAAGGCTTGATGCAGAATTTTCTTTATGTTTTTGTACTTGACAGGTTAAACCACAACAACTAGCGAAAGCATACATGTAGTATGTGTATAGTTGTCTGCCTTTTGTAACTCCAGTGATTTTACTGCGGTTTGAAATATCATGTGTTCTTGTGAATTTCATGAGTCCAGGCAACTAATCACTCTTACTAGATTGTAACATGTCATCTCAACAAGAACAAATTAAGTTGTTGAATTTCATACAGATCCTACATGATTATGTTCACCATAGAAAATGAAATGATTTTGTTTAAACTGCAAGTTAGACTCTTGTAAACGTAACAACCACCCAGTTTCATTTTCTTTTGAGTGTAGATGAAGATTAGCCTGTTTTGACATTTTAATATTTTCACATTCACATTAGAATCATTATTTTTATCCCAGTGTAGAGAGCTCACAACCATCTTCCAAACAAAGCAAGATTTGTTTCTTTAAATACAAGCAGTCAAACTGTTGTTTTTCTTACTAATTCAAGAATTCAAGAACTTAAAGACAAAGTGAGGTGTTAGTCTTTGAAAATGACCAAAACCCGACACTCATTAATGACATGTTTATTCTGGGAACCACAGTCCAGAAGAAACGTCAGCTCTTTACTGAAAGCAGTGACATGGTCTGTTGTGTTTTTTATGCATTCAAAATGAACTTTTAAATTAAAGATTCATAAAATCTGTTTGAGTAAAAAAAATATAGAAAAAATAAAAACCTGAGACCATGGTTGTTGCTAAGTTTTTATTTTTCATGAATGACTGAACATGACTTAGGCACTTTGCACTTGTCATAAATTTTCATGAATCTTTTTATATCTTTAGTGTCACGAACCAAGCCACGTACCACGCAAAGAGTTTCCACTTTTTCACTTTCACTTCCCAGTTCATACAAAAATCTACCCCCAGGTCATAAACATAAATAAGAAATAGACAACACACATAAGTTATAATATATTATATATAAACGTACCTGTACATAACCACATGAAGGAACCTCACAGCAGAAGCATTGCTCCCAGCCTATAATAAGATTGTACTATATATTATTATATATAATGTATTTTTTATGTATTGTGAGACCACACCAACAAGGAAGGTGTATTTATTAAATAACAATATTTTTTTCACCCCCCAAAAATACATGTTCAAGGCACCACAATATTAGCGCGATATCACACTGAACTGTCACATGATGTTAAACAGAAGCTGTCAGCTGAGGTCTGTAGGCCGGGCAATCATAATGAAGCAGTTTATTAAAGTTGTAGATTCAGGTTCTTCATATTATTGACCACCAGATGTCACCAGAGAGGACTGTGTTGAAAAGCTTCTGGTAATAAAGCCTTTTTCTAATATAAGCTTCAGATCTTTCAGAGAGCTTTATTTGTCCATCGCTACTCAACAGATTAAAGTCAGAATCACAGCTTTTATTGTGCTGGCAGAACTGGGCAGAAACCGACTGACAGAAGGAAACACAAAGGAGGAGACTAGGCCAGAGACGACACATCTGAACAGAATCTGACTGATGAGACGGCAGAAGTAAAACAGAACACAATGCAGGTGAGATGAGGGACTATCAGAATAAAACAGGTTAAACAACTGCTGAGACAGAGACTAAGACAAAGAAACAGTACAACAATGACCAATTGGAGTGGTGATTTCTATGACTTTGTGTATATAATTGTGAATTTTGTACAAATGTAGGCCAAAAATAAATACATGATATCATTTCATTCATTTCAAAGGTTTATTTGCATGACGCACAAACAGACACAATTGAAAGGTACAAATGTGCATGACACGAATTCAAACGTGCTGCAGATGTGTGTCACAGGTTGATCTGGCTGTAGGCTGTGGCACTTGGCCAGAGGTGGCGCTGGTTGACTCGAGTCCATGTTAGTGCACAAAGTAAACTGCTCGCTTTAGTTGTGAAGCAAAAACGCTGAAATCGGAGAAATAAACCGTGCGAGGGGAACGATAACGACGACAAGAGTCTCCCGATCGTTTACTCTTGCTGTCCTGTGAACAACATCGGCGTGGTGTTAATTGTTTGCTGTTTTCGCGATCGCGTCGCGCATGAGTAGGGTTGCCAGCTCCCTGAAAAATAAATAAGGGACACCTCGTGGCCAGGGCCGGGCAACCCAGTTCACCCTTCCCAGTGTGGTGAACTTTTTTTGTGTGTGAAATTATTTTTTAACCATTTGACTTGAATTTGATTTAAGCAGATGCATATTCTTTGTGATATGACCATATGGGAAACAAATGATCATTTAGCCATTTATTTTTAGCTCAAAATGACAACATTAACACAGTAAAACAGGTCTCTTTCTTAAACAGAAGCCTGTCATGCTTAACTTTTGAGAATATAAGTAAATCTTTCTTTAAAAGAACTCTGTCCTGCTTAACTTAAAATTATATAAATTAATAGAAAACAATAGAACAAAATATTCTTGTAACAGTGCACATATAGTGCATTTAGTACAATTGGCTTCAGTTGAGGTATTATTTCAGCTTTTCTAATGCTAATCAGCTGCTCCTGTTTGTAAACCCGCTTGTTCCCATGATTACGCATCTTAACTCATCATCATTATTCATCTATGTATTACTTTTATGTATTAGTCATCTATTTGTTGTAATCATCTATCCTTGCAGTTGTTTATTACACAAAATAAATTATATTATCACACTTCTGGCCACATAGCGCTGATATTCACTGCACATGCCCATATTAACCTTAACCAGAGGGTTTAAAAAACAAACCAGTGTTTACATACCATATCTGCTTCTGCCGTGGCCTGGTGGACAAGAAATTGGTTAAGGGTTCCCCGAGCTTTCACGCCCCTCATGTTCTTCATGTGCCCACCATTAGAAGCATGCCTATGGAAAAAGTGCGCCGGCACACAGTGCAGTGCGCTTTAAAGGTGTTATCGTGCACTTTCCCAGCCAGGTGTTTTCCTTTTCCCATTCCTCCCTGTACTTTTGCAGCCTTTTTTTCTTTCTCTGAGCGAACAAACATTGCTGCTGGGCTTACACTGTGCGATTTTTTTCAGTCGCGCGATTCAGCTCCTGCTCAAACTGTACGATTGACTCGCAGGGGTTAGAAGTTCATAGGTCACGATGCAGGGTCTCACACTATACGGCCCGATGCTCTGATGCGACCTGAGTGCTCACACTGTGCGTCCATAAAATGAAGGTTATAACAGAAATTCTGTCGCTCGCTCTCTCTGTCTTTCACTCACACAGACACACCACCACCATCAACTTTGCTAAATTGCTAATGAAAAACATTAATCAGACAACTGTGATTGAGCAGCAGTGTAAATCCAACTATTTTCACGGTTGTTGTGGTCGTGATAATTTTGTGAGGCCACATCGAAAAGGCTCGGATGAGCTTTCCAAAGTTCTACAAGTTGTGCCTCCATCGCTTGTGTCCAGATCACACGCTGCACAGCCGTGCCGCGCCGTCTTTTTCACTGACATTTGTGTTTGTGCTTGCGCAATGTGACAAACTGCGGTGACACCCTCACGACGGTCGCGAGGATTTCAAACAGGTTTGAAATCCTCATGACCAAGCGATTGATGATCGGGAGCTGGTCGTGAGGTGTTAATCACGTCTCGTTACCCCACGTATACTACACGATGCATAACACAGTGTGTGTATGCTAGCGGCTAATCTAGCAAACAAATGAACAGAGTGCTTTTAGGTGTTGCACAAGGATAAGATGATAAGCTGGGTGTCTTTTTTATAATGACCTGGTTGAATTTACCTTAATCCAAGGAGTGCTCAGTGTGGGGAAATCTGCCATGAGCAGATAAAGTGGATGAGTGGGACTAGGTAGGTGTGCCGAAAAGAGGCAACAAAGCTGATGCTGAAGAGTGTGGTGAGAACATAGTGGCACCGCCAGCAGGTTTCCGGCTAGCAGGAAGACTTTGGCGCAGTAACACCTCCAACATTGGCAGTCCCATTTCGTGAAAGCCAATAGAAAAATAGCTAGGTTTCCATGTGTCATTTGTGTGGAACAATACTGCACATGAAGCTAAACAGATTTAAAAAAACGAAAAAAAAATAATTGTTGAACAACAGAAGATAAATGTGCTTTTTTTTCTAATGGCAACTGGCCTGGTGCACAGC
>NW_024584423.1:0-16853 GCF_018398535.1 Haplochromis burtoni
TTAAATGTTTAAGTTATTTTTGGCGCTAAAAATTAATTTTCTTTCGTTCATCTTATATACTACTATTTCTCCTAAAATTCTTGTTATTTGAAATAAGAAAAGGAGAGTTATGTTTCTGGGGTTAATAAGTTACCAATTATATTTCCTATTCTAGCTATTGCGCTATTTATTTGCTGCCAGGTTATTGAAAATTTTCCTCTCCCTTAAGAATGCAAGTCTCCCCCTCCGCCCCGCCCTCCCTTCGCCCTCGCCCAAAATTATTTAACAATTTTAGCCAATTTTCCTTTTTGTTCTGCCCAAAATTTAGCCGTTTTTATACAATTTTTTCTGCAACCTCAAATTTTTCAGCCTTTTCAGCTACCTTTTTGCCAATTAGACAGCTTCGCTTATTTTTTTAAGCAACATCCGACCACTGGCATCTTCGCGGAAAATGGCAAAATTTTTCAGTCGTTTGTGGAACTGAATTGCTTTTTCCTTTTAAGCAATCCCACTATTGAATTCCTTGCTCTTTATTCTTTGATTATTTATTCACCCGTGTTGTGGTGTTTGTTTCCTTACACCCTCCAAAGACACAACAATCATCTTTTTCTTCGCCGTTCTTAGAAAACCTTAATTCCACAATTTTTCAGCCGGAAATATAAAATTTTGTTAGCGTTCAAAAAAAATTTTCTTCTATGAAAACTTCTATTATATATCTGCTATTATTATTTTTTCTATGCCGCTCCTTACTTTTGCCTTTTATTTGCTCTATCATTACTTTTTTTAAAATATTACTCCACCTTTTTTTCTCTAATTGTTCCCACGTGAAACTAAATGGAAACTCAGAAGCCAATTCTGCTTTTACCTTCTAATTTGTTGTTTTGGAAACTTAATAGCTACTTCCCATTACTTTTCACCATAGAAAACACAAACATTTCAAACTTTAAAAATGTTACAAAATATTGGCCCCCGATAATCAGGTATGAATTCAGCGCTTTTTCAAAATTTTTTTAATGTTTTATACTGTTCATGCTTTTTTTTTAAGTTTTTAGTTACAAAATTATATTTCACAAATAGTACATGTTTCGAATTATGGTTGCCTAATGCTCTTGGCCTCCATGTTGATACTAAAGTTTTTCACAATCTCACTTCGTGCCGACAGAACCCAAACTGTGGCTTACTTCTCAATTTCACTCAACTCCACAAATAGACATCGAAAACGTATGTATGTTGCTGCTTGTCAGGAATTTAACTAATACCATTTGTGTTTTCTATTCATAGCAATAGAGAAAACTATTTCCCGGGCCAATCTCCTCAAGACCACCACAATGTCGGGGAAAAAAACAAACCTCCATAAAATACATATAAAGTCCAAATGCGAGGAGTTTAGTTCAAAATCACGTTGCATGTCTATTGTGAATGTGAGAGCCATCATTCGAATACGTCATTATTCTACCTAACGAGCCCAAAGTTAACATAGGCTATGTCCGACCTACAATAAATCTTCATAACCCCTGACGTCACAACTTCAAGATATTTCTTTCTCACCTTATTACCTTCATGGAAGATTTTGACTTGTTTAGAAAGTAGGAAATTTTGTATCCTTCGCTCAGATTTTACTTCAGATCTGCAAACCCATAGGGAAAAAACAACTAGGGGGGACAATCAGAACCACTGTTTCTCTCTCGTCCATAACCTTTTTTTGGGAATTTCACAGAGACCTGAAAATCCAATGAATTCGTTTCACCAAAGCCCTCCTGCCTCTACTTACGCGATGCTTCAAAAAACGGATGATACGACTCAAATGAATCTTAGAAGTACAAAGCGTGTTCTTTGGGAGGCCACCCCCCCACCAATGGCCCAAGTCCCAGTTTTGACGAAAAAACCAGCAAACCAGTTTGCTATGTCGCTACACTCAGTTATAGTGCTGAAAGACAGTCAAATTCTTTAAACTAAAACTTCACTGTTAATTGATACAAATATTTAACACTGGCGGAATGATTATCACCCCCATCTCGTTCTGAACAAAACGGTTTTATTATCTTATATCCTTTCATTTGTTAAGAATGAGCCCCCTTCTCTCTAGCACCATATGTTAGAAATTATTCATTATGTTAGAGGAATACTCACTGATGAAGAAATTACGGCTCAACTTAAACATCCTGTCCCTTCTCTCGCTGCTAACTGACGTGGGTGCGTACTGTTATAAAAAATAAATATAAAATAAAAAAAACTTTTAAAAATTTCTTGGGTAAAAAATTATAAATATATTAGTAAATAAGTATAAAAATACTCTTAAAACATATTTATATATTAAAAATAAAAAAAACTTAAAATAAAAAAAAAAAATGTAACAGCTAATAAATATTAAGACAACACATCTCACCGTTTCTAGCTACAAAACACACTTATACCAGGCAAGGTTGAAGGACCGAGGGAAGAATAGGGCGGACAGCAGCCATACACAGTAATCGAAAGTCCACATAATAGCCATGACAATTGAAACCCCCGGATTCTAATTCTTATAGCCAGGCAGCGCACCCACAGCTGAACACTATTTTTACAAAGAAATTACTCCCGTCTCCTGAGTTTCAAACTGTCGCCTGTCGTGTGTTTGTGGTGTGTGTTGGGTTTGTGTGTTTGTGGTTGATTATGGACTTTATGGCGAAATAGAGGACCACCTTGCCTCATTCATTTGGCTCCCCATCAGACAATGTATAGTGTAGCAAACTATATTAACCAAAACAATATATAAGACTTTGGATTGCTGATAATCTTAGGATCTTTTGCGGATATTAAAACCTGTGGATGTGTCGGCAACCTTCCATAGCAGTTTAGGCCGCTAGAATCAATACAGTACAAGATTACTATTCTGCACAATACAATACTAATTAAAGCTTACTCTCTCTCACAGAACAGCGTAGCTCTATACTTATTTTAATAACTTATCTGACAAAAAACAGGACACACAAACCAGACCGTCCTAACCGATCTCAACCCCTCTACTATGTTTTCAAGAAATCACCTATCATTTACTTTTCCAGTAAATGGCCCTATCGCCAGCAAACCAACACAACCCACCCCACCAGCACAACCCCCAGTTAAGAGTACACGACGCCTAAATTGTTGGAAATCACCCTACACTATCAGTGATATTGTACTAGCCTCGCTTGTCACGGTGAAATTCCTCATCACCCAATAACTTATCTGCTTTTCATTAGGATTTGCCACTTATATAGTATTTCTTAAATTATAGTATTTCTGCTAAATTATAGTATTTCTGCTTTTTATAGGATTTGTGCTTAATATAGTATTTCTGCTAAATTATAGTATTTCTGCTTTTTATAGTATTTGTGCTTAATATAGTATTTCTGCTAAATTATAGTATTTCTGCTTTTTATAGTATTTGTGCTAAAACATAGTATTTCTACTAAATGTAGTATTTATGCTTAATCATAGTATTTCTATATATTTCTGCCAGGTCCCCAGGCAGCCAATCCTCTGTGAGGACTTAGACATTCAAATTTTCAAATCAGGGCCTGCACGGTTTCCCAGCCAATCATATAAGTGTCCTGAGGCATTCAAATTTGCATATTGGGGCCTTCATGGCTTCGAAGCCAGCCAATCATATCTGAGGGCTGAGGAATTCAAATCCACAAATCAGGGCCTGCACAGCTTCCCAGCCAGCCAATCATGTATGTGTCCTCAGGCATTCAAATTTGCATATTGGGGAATTCGTGGCTTCTAAGTCAACAAGTCATCCACGTCATATATCTCTAATAATTCATATTTTAATGATAAATTGTCAACACTGAAGATTCCCCCATCTCTTCTGAACAAAACGGTGTAAGAATGACGGCTTCTAGCCCCTACGAGTTAGGAAATTATGGTCATTTGTTTGAGGGGAGTCCTCACTATGAGAAATAGCTGCAATAATCCTGTGCCTCTCTGTGCTGCTGCGTGTGTAAAAAGGTGCACCTGTTTTGGCGGGGAAAAGTGCACAGCCTCTGATTGGTGGATTCAAATAGCTCCAGGTGACCTAGCTTACTCTCTCCGCTCTGTGTGTGTGTGTGTGTGTGTGTGTGTGTGTGTGTGTGTGTGTGTGTGTGTTTAGTGGGAGAGAGAGGACCCTGCCCTTATTTGGCAGCATGTCATTGTAGGATTTAAATTGAATATAGTTAGACTGGTTGACTGGATTAGAGCCGTGTTGTGTGTCTCTTGCTGTGTTTCAAACCTCTTTGTTTAGTTATTTTCTGTCAATATTTCTGGTTTCGGTTTGTGCAATAAGATGAAATATATATGTTTTAAATCCAATATATTCTAAATAGTATATTCTTAAGATTTGCTACATAGTATTCTGCTAATTGTATCTGTTTTACTATTTTCCTATAGTATTTGCTTTATAGATGTGCTTATGATTCTGCTTTATAGATTTATATAGTATTTCTGCTTTTGGATTTTTTATATAGGTTCTAAAATGATTTGTATATGTTTCTACTATCATATACAGTATTTCTGCTTTTTATAGGATTGTGCTAGTATTCTACTAAAAGTATTAGTTCATCATTTCTGCTTTTTATAGGATTTGTGCTTAATATAGTATTTCTGCTAAATTATAGTATTTCTTCTTTTTATAGTATTTGTGCTAAAACATAGTATTTCTACTAAATGTAGTATTTATGCTTAATCATAGTATTTCTATATATTTCTGCAGGTCCCCAGGCAGCCAATCCTCTGTGAGGACTGAGAATTCAAATTTTCAAATCAGGGCCTGCACGGTTTCCGCCCTATATGTGGCGAGCAATTGCATAGGCCTCATGTTGCCAGCAATCGCTAGGAATAACAATAGGTGCATCTGCCCAATCATATATGTTAGTATCTAATGCCAGTCATTTTGTAAAGGATTGCCTTTCTTCATGCTTCTAAGCCAGCCAATCATATCTAGGGCTGAGGAATTCAAATCCACAAATCAGGGCCTGCACGCTTCCCAGCCAGCCAATCATGTATGTGGCTCCAGGATTCAAATTTGCATATTGGGGAATTCGTGGCTTCTAAGTCAACAAGTCATCCATGTCATATATCTCTAAAAATTCAATTTTAATGATAAATTGTCAACACTTGAAGATCCTCACTTCGCAACGTGTGAATGACGCTCTCCTACGGTTAGGAAATTATGGTCATTTGTTTGAGGGGAGTCGTCACTATGAGAAATAGACTGCAAAAATCCTGTGTCTCTCGTGTGCTGCTGGTAAACGCACCTGTTTTGGTGGGGAAAAGTGCACAGGCCTCTGATTGGTGGATTCAAATTCAGCAGCTCTCAGGCTGACCTAGAAACTTACTTCTCTCTCCCTTGTGTGTGTGTGTGTGTGTGTGTGTGTGTGTGTGTGTGTGTGTGTGTGTGTAGTGGTGTAGAGAGAGAGAGAGAGAGAGAGAGAGAAAGCCTTTTTAATGGGATGATCTCATTCTAAGATTCAAATTCAATATATTTAGACTGGTTGACTGAATTGGATCTTGTGTGTGTGTCTCTCTGTGCATGTGTGTTTCCTATGTGTACATATTTGTGATTGTGTGGCTGTTATAGATTTTTTTGCTGATTTTTGTCATTTAACAAGTATATTTAGGGACCCTCAGCATGTTCAGCATTTTTTCAGCTGTCCATTTTGCTTTTCCAATTTTTCTGTTTAAGTTATTACTATTGTGCTAAATCATACTATTTCTGCTATTTTATAAGATTTGTGCCAATATACTATTTCTGCCATATACTCATTAAAGATTGCAATATACTATTTCTGCTTTTTATAGGATTTGTGCTTAATATAGTATTTCTACTAAATGTAGTATTTATGCTTAATCATACCATTTCTGCTTTTTATAGGATTTGTGCTTAATATAGTATTTCTGCTAAATTATAGTATTTCTGCCAAATTATAATATTTGTGCTAAAACAGTCTTAATTTAAAATTACAATATTCATAGTTCATCACTGTATCTCTGGTAAATCACAATATTTCTGCTCTGTTGTACTATTTTTCTAAATCATAGTGTTTCTGTAATGTTTAAGTATTTTTGGCTAAATATATTCTTTCTGTTATCTTATACTATTTCTCCTAAATTCTTGTATTTTTGAGAAGTTATCATGTTTCTGGCAAGTTACAATATTTCTGCTAAATTCTGCTATGCTATTGTATTTCTGCCAAGTATTATGTTTCCTCTAAGATATTGCAGTTCTGCTAAGTTATTCCATTTTAGCAAAGTTCTTTTGCTTCTGCAAAGTTTTTACAATTTCTGCAACTTTTCAGCTTTTTCAGCTACTTTTTGCATACAGCTTCAGCTTTAAGCATCCACACTGCATTTTCGCAGGAAATGCAAATTTTTCTAGTTATTATTATTCTAGTTGCCACTTTTTCTGCTTTCTTTGGCACTTAACTACTTCCACAATTTTTATGCTATTTTCACCGTTCAAATTTTATACTATTCTGCTATTTCTGCTAAACATCGCTATGATTTTTGCTATTTTTTGTGCTATTTTCACCGTTCAAACTCTAAACTGTTCTGCTCTTTCTGCTAATGCCGGCTATGACTTTTGGTGTTTATTACTATTATACTTTTTAAAATATTACACTTTTTTCCTTTAATTTGTCCCATTGAAATGAATGGGAAACTTCCACACTTCTGCTAAAACTTTCTTGTCTTTGAAACTTAACTACTGCCTCATACTTTCGCGTAGAAACTCCATTCAAACTTTAAAACGTTCTCAAATGACAGGGCTATTCCTGTATGATTCAGCTTTTTCAGATCTTCTACCGTTTTCATCTTATCTCTCTTTAAGTCTTCAGTTGCAAAATTGTGATTTTTCAGAAAATACATGCGTTGCTATGGTTGCTATGCAATTAACTCAGAGGGGACAGTGAAACTGGTGAATTTTCTCTTCATGTCTGAACAACTCTTGCTACTCGCTCAATTTCCACTCAACTTCCACAAATTATACATCAAAACGTAGGTATTTTTGCTGGCTTTCAGGAAATGTCACTATCATTGTTGTGGGATTTATAGAATTTTGGCAAATCTCCTCAGATCAACACATGGTCAGAAAACTCTCCATATAAAGTCAATGGAGAGTTTGTTCAAAATCACCGCTGGATTTCTCTAATGAGAGGCATTTTCAAATTGTCATATCTCCTTAACGAAGCGAAGTCAAGACATATGGCTTGTCCCGATATATCTTCAGACACTCCTGATGCTCACAATTCAAGAATTATTTTCTCACCTATTACCGTTCTGAGATGAGTTGGACTTGTTTGAGGGTAGGAAATTTGTCCCTCGCTCAGATTTCATCAGATTTCAAATTCTGGAAATGAGGCACTTTTTTCTCTCATCATATCTTTTTGGTGGATTTCCACAGAGCCCTGAAAATTTCCATGACTGTTCACCAAAGCCTGCTGTCTCTTACGGTGAAAGAATGATTTTGATGCTCCATATAGATTTAGAGTTACCAAAGGTTGTTTGAGCGCAAGTCAAGGCAGTTTTTGCTTCGCCTCTACTCAGTTACAGTGTATTACAAGTCATATATCTTTAATAATTTATGTTTTATCTCTGAATTATGAAGACCTGAAGATTCCCCCATCTCTTCTGAATAAAACGATGTCTGAATGACCGTTCTAGCCTCTACGGTTAGGAAATTATGGCCATTTGTTCGAGGGGAGTCCTGAATGTCAGAAATACACTGAAGAAAACTCACACCTCTCTCTGTGTCTGTGTGTGTAAGGGCTGACTACAGCAGGTGCAGCTAATTTAACTGACCTACATATACCAAGCCCAGACTCTCCACAGCTCCTGTTCCCTTTACTCTCTGTGTATGTGTGTCTGTGTATCAATATTTCTCCTATGTTTAAGTATTACTCCTCAATCATAGTATTTCTGCTAAAGCAAAGTACTTCTACTACATCTTAGTACTTCTGCTAAATCATAGTATTTTGCTTGCAAAATCATGGTATTTGTGCAAAATCATGGTTTTGAGGCCAAATCATAATATTTCTGTTATTTTATAATATATGTGCTGAATATATTATATGTGCCAAATCATAGTATTTATCACAAATTATAGTATTTATGCCAAATTACAGTATTTCTGCTAAAACGCAGAAATAGTACCTTTTAGCAGGAATTTCTACCAAAAGATAGTACTCCTGCTAAATCAGAGTATTCCTGCCAAATCATAGTATTTGTACTGAAACATAGTACTTCTGCCCAATCATAGTATTTGTACTGAAACATAGTACTTCTGCCCAATCATAGTATTTGTACTAAATGATAGTACTTCTGCCAAATCATAGTATTTGTGCCAAAGCATCGTATTTGTATGGAGTCATAGTATTTCTTCTAAATCATAGTATTTCAAGCAAATCTCAGTAGTTGTTGTTAAAACGCAGTATTATTGCCAAATCAAAGTATTTGTACCCAATCATAGTATTTCTGCTAAATCATAGCATTTGTGCCAAATCATGGTATTTGTGCAACAACATAGTATGCCTGCAAAACCATAGTATATCTCTTATGTTATAGTATTACTACTAAGTCGTAGAATATCTGTTATGTTATAGTGTATCTGCGGAATATAGTATGTGTACCAAATCGTAGTATTTATACCAAATCACAGTATTTGTGCTAAAACATAGTATTTCTGCCATATTGTGGTATTTGTGCAAGAACATTGAACTGTTATGTTATAGTATTACTACTAAGTCATAGTATTTCTGCGTTGTTATAGTATTTGTGCTAAAACGTAGTATCTCTGCCAAGTCATAGAATTACTGCAATTTCATCGTTTTTTTAGGAAATCTGTTATGTTATAGTATTACTACTAAGTCATAGTATTTCTGCCAAATCATAGTATTTTTGTGAATTTGTATTATGTAGTGGCTAAGTAGGGGCTGTTTACAGTGTAAATAGGTCATCTCTTGTGTTGGAGTGCCCTCTTGTGGCGCCTTTTGGGTAGTGCCTTAGTAAACGTGAACCCTGTAAGAAGTGGTATCAGACTGATTTGTAGTGGAGGAATTTGTTGCCAGTTTTCTTAATCTTTAATCTGTATGCATGTTGTAATGCATACCCTGTTCTTAATCATAGAAACCACACCATATCACCTCTCACCGCGATCTAATTCTGACTCCTCATCACCCTGTTTTTCAAACTTCCCACTCCCTTAGAGGTGGCGCGATTGGTAATGACACGGCTCTTCAGACCAAAGGTCGTGGGTTCGATTCCACCTTGGCCCACATGTTTTTTTTTAACTACAAATTTATACACTATCACAGACCGGTAATTCATATTGATAATTTATTACATTTCTGCAAAGTTTTATGATTTTAGCAGCTTTTCTAATATGGACCTCAGATTCTTGTTAACAGTCTGTGGCAGAAATACATACAAGTACACAGCCTGATGAAGCAGACAGAAGCAGTACCTCTGGTTCAGCATTTTCACCTCTTATCAGCACAAATCTCACCCTCTTCTGCTGTTTTCACCTCTTTTCTGCTAATTTGAGCTTCTGCTCCACAGTGCACTCAGCCTCTTCTGCTGTTTTCATTAGAATTTTAAGCTTTTCCACCTTTTTTCAGTTACGTGAGAACCAGTTTGGCTCAATGAGTAGCTGAAAAATATCAGCCTCTTCTGCTGTTGTAGCAGGATTTCAGAGTTCAGCTTTTTCACTTGTTTTAAGCACAAATTTCAGTTTCTTTACCTCATTTCACAACAAAGTTCTTCCTCTTCACCTCTTTTCTGCTAATTTGAGCTTCTGCTCCACAGTGCACATTTTCCCTCTCATCATATCTTTGCTTGTGACCAGAACTCATTTGGTTCAGAGGGTAGGGCAGCTGCCGTGAGACCCGGTGGCAGAGGTTCGAATCCTACCTGTGACAGTTGCTACACATGTTCCCTGCTTGCATGCGCTCTGCTTTCTTGACACTCTCCAGTGTGTCATTACACATACAGCCATCTTCAGCAAGCACTTCTGCTTCTACACCTCTTTTCAGCTCATCTTTTTGCTTCTTTACCTCTTTTCAGCAGAACTTCTTCTGATTCACCTCTTTTCTGCCAAATGTTTAGCCTTTTCACCTCTTATTAGCACAATTCTAAGCAGCTTCTGCTAATTTCACCAGCATTGTCAGTCTCTCCACCTCTTCTTTGTGAGAATGACTGTGGCGCAGTGAGATGAGAACCTCCCTTGAGTACCAGAAGTGCCAGGTTTGAATCCCGCTCAGGGCAATATTTTTTTGTTTTTTTTTTCCACTTTTTCAGCTTTTTTCAGCAGACATCCTCAGCGTAAAGGCATCCACACAGCATTTTCGCAGGAAATGCAAATTTTTCTAGTTATTCTAGTTGCTTCCGTACACTTTTTGGCACTTAACTACTTCCACAATTTTCAGCCGATTTTCACCGTTCAAATTTTAAACTATTCTGCTATTTCTGCTAATGATCGCTATGACTTTTGCTATTTTTTGCTATTATACTTTTTAAAATATTCCACTTTTTTCCTTTAATTTGTCCCATTGAAATGAATGGAAAACTTCCAAAATTCTGCTAAATTTTGCTTGTTTTTGAAACTTAACTACTTCCTCATATTTTCACCTAGAACAACCATTCAAACTTTAAAATGTTCACAAATTATTGGGCTATTCCAGGCTTGATTCAGCTTTTTCAAATGTCATCGAAGATCGCAATTTCATCAGTCCGAAAAAAAAAAAAAAACCCACCAAAAAAAAACTTTGTTGCCTACATTGCTTACAATTCACCTCAACTATCACAAATATACATCAAAACGTACTCATTTATGCGCCTCACGCGAACCTCACATCACTTACTTTATCGTATGGTATTTAATAGCAATTTTGGCACACATTCTCCTCAGACCAACCACTCAATGCCTCAAATACCTCCTCCTACTACACACATAGTCAATGCAGAGGACTCTGACAAAAATCACCGCCCTACGATTTCCATAATGAGAGCATACTCTCAATATTCTCATATCTCCCCTTAACGAAGCACAAGTTAAGGACATGCAGGCTTATCAACCGAATATACTCATACCACTCCTCGTACGTCATCAAATATCAGATATTTCATTCCTTACCTACTACCGTAATCCTGAAATGAGTTGGATTAGTTCTCAGAGAGTACGCAAATTTCGTACCGTTGTCAGAATTCTTCAGGATTCAAAACTTTGAGATAATGAACACATTCTTTTCTCTGTCAAACTTATTTATACTTCACCAGAACCCGAACTCAAATTTCCCTAATGACTTTCACCTAAAGCCTAACTGCTCTCTTTACGGGAAAGAAATGATATCTATTACTCCAAATAACGATTTCAGAGGTTTAGAAAGCGGTTAGAGGCAAGTCAAATCGCAGTTTTCTTCGCTCCTGCTACTCATTATGTGCATTGAAAACAAATCTTAATAATTCATTAGGGATTTTAACTGATACTAAATTGTTAAACACGAAGCATTCCCCAATCATCTTCTGCAACAAAACTCGTACTGTATCAGAATGACGCTCTAGCCTCCTCAACGGTTAGCCGAACTTCACATCAGGATCATTTGTTTGAGGGGATCATCACTATAAAATAGCGCTCAAAAATCTCTGTGTCTCCTGATACTTCCGTTCTGTAAGGGTGCACCTGTTTGCCGGGGAAAAAGGTAAACACCCTGATTGTTGATTTAAATTCAGACACCTCTCTCCCTCTGTGGTATATGGTGTGGTTGTGTGTTATGTGTGTGTGGTGCTGTGTGGTTTCTGTGTGTGCATGGTCAGTCATTAGTCGGGAGAGAGGACCCTGCCCTTATTTGGCAGCATGTCATTGTAGGATTTAAATTGAACATAGTTAGACTGGTTGACTGGATTAGAGCCTGTGTTTGTGTGTCCCTCTGTGCATTTGTGTTTCAATAAGTTATTACTATTCTGCTAAATCATAGTATTTCTGGTACTTTTCGGTACTTGTGCTAAATACAGTATTTCTGCTAAATCATACTATTTCTGCTTTTCATAAGATTTGTGCCTAATATAGTATTTCTGCTAAATTATAGTATTTCTGCTTTTTATAGTATTTGTGCTAAATTATAGTATTTCTGCTTTTTATACTATTTGTGCCTAATATAGTATTTCTGCTTTTTATAGGATTTGTGCCTAATATAGTATTTCTGCTTTTTATAGGATTTGTGCTTAATATAGTATTTCTGCTCAAATAGTATTTCTGCTAAATCATACTATTTCTACTATATTATATTTTTCTTTCTAAATATAGCATTTCTGCTATATAATTGTATTTCTGCTATGTTATAATATTTGTGCTAAACCAGAGTATTTGTGCTGAAACATGGTATTTCTGCCAAATTATAGTATTTCTGTCAAATTATAGTATTTGTGCTAAAACATAGTATTGATTTAAAATTACAATATTCATAGTTCATCACAGTGTCTCTGGTAAATCACAGTATTTCTGCTCTGTTGTACTATTTTTCTAAATCATAGTGTTTCTGTAATGCTTAAGTATTTTTGGCTAAATATATTCTTTCTGTTATCTTATACTATTTCTCCTAAATTCTTGTATTTTTGAGAAGTTATCATGTTTCTGGTAAGTTACAATATTTCTGCAAAGTTCTGCTATGCTATTGTATTTCTGCCAAGTATTATGTTTCCTCTAAGATATTGCAGTTCTGCGAAGTTATTACATTTTAGCAAAGTTCCTTTGCTTCTGCAAAGTTTTTACAATTTCTGCAACTTTTCAGCTTTTTCAGCTAGTTTTAGCAGACAGCTTCAGCTTTAAAGCAATTCAGAATTCATGATTACAACCAATATGTAGTAGAATAAAAGAAACAAATGTGCAATGAACATATCAGGAGTCCCTGTTAAAAAGTCTCATAGCAGTGGGGTTAAGGGACCTCCTGAACCTCTTGAGTCCTGCAGTGGAGTGAGATGAGCCTCTGCAGCCACTGTCCTGTGAGGATGCTTAGGTGATCACCAACGCCAGCTCCTTGGTGTTGGTGTTCAGAAGAAGACTGTTCTTATTACTGCAGTCAGTTAAATAAATCTATCATAATACAGTACATTTTAACATAATGACCTTATGTTTATTTATGTCTTATGACCATTATTTCAAATTCAAAGAATCTTGTTTGAAACATTTATTAAACTTATAGAATTAAATTTCTGCTAGTTGCTTTTTGTTGCAAAAAATCAAGTATATTATTATTTAAATTTACATATATTTTTCACGTTTTCAATGTCAATTTTGTGTAATTGCGGAGTTTCCCACTACCCGTGAATGCCTCTTTTTTTACGTGTCCGGCTGACTCCTGAATCTCCGCCCACTCTCTGCTCCTGCCGGTAAGCCTGCTTCTCTGTCTCTCTTCTCTTCTCTGAAATGTCTATAAGCTGTTTGAGTGATTTAGCCAGTTGTTGTTAGTGACTTATGAAGCCAGTCGAAGTATAAGTCATGTTGAAGTAACACAATGGTTGCTTTTTTAGTGAAACGTTGTAATTTTAGCATTTAAAAGGAGTGTTTGGTAAGCTAGCCCTAACAGCCAAGTGCTAACGCCTAGCCTAGCTCCTATAGGCCCAGTGTGAAATGAATATGGACATTTGATTGTTTAATACAGTTATTGTGTTGTATTTGGTTCATTCGGTGTGTTAGTGTTTCTGAGTCTGTTAGGGAAGCTGAAGTTAGTTCTCTTCACAAATCAGTCAGTTAAAACGGCCTCATTCTTTAGTTGTAAGGTAATGAGAGGTTGTAAGGTAATGAGAACCACTAATTAGCTGCTGAAGCAGCAGGGTCGGCAACTTCAAAGGAGCCATTTTACCACCTCTAACTGAAAGCGGGAGAAAAAGAGTCACGTGCCTGTCACGGTGTGTTTGTGTTGTGGGTTAATTAACAGAAGGGAGAGAGAGAGTGAGGATGAAACACATAATATAAGAATAATAACATCTCTTAACAAGAAGTTTTTTTTATTAATTAATTTTAGTTTTTTAGTTAAATTTTAAGAACTGTTTAACAAACACTTGTTTGTGCAGGTTGTTTTTTTTTTTTAATGAAACCTACACCTGCAGTTCTGTTTAACTTCTCACTTTGTGAAAAACTAACGAAATATAAAAAAGTCCACCTTCAAATAAATAAAATGCAGCAGTGCACCATTAATATTATAAATATGATATGTAGATATTTAAAACAACAGCATATTAAATGATACTGTGTGCAGGTGATAATATTTTTAGGAAGCAGAATTTGAATGCAGACCAACTCAAATGTTGAAGCCTACAAAAATATCATCCAAGCTTTCATTTATGATTGTTCATCTTTGAAATTGTGATGTCAGAATTTGATAAAGTGTGCAGAGCTAGGTGTAGCAAATCATTGCTTATTAAATCTACTGTGTTATCTAATAGCACCAAACTAATAGAGCTATCACATAACTGAGAAACGTGTGTGGCTTATTACAAATGGATGAAACCACATTTTACCTTAATGAAGACAGTAATCTTTAATAAGGTGTAGAAAAAGGTGAGTTGTTTGTTGCTGTGGTAAACAAAGAAGTGTACTGAATCTTTTGGACTACACAGAGTGATGCAGTATTGACTGTGATGCTGATTTGAGTTGTCTCATTCTGTGTTTTTGTGCTTTGTCTTTTGTTACACAGAGTGAAAGAGATCTTTGGTTTTGCCTTTGCTGGTAAGTAAACAGTGATTGTAACTGAAGCAGTATGAACCTGGCATTGCGTAGCACATTTGGCAACTTACATACAGTAGTTTGACTTTTTGTGAATGTTTCCATTTACTGATGGGCAAAAACACAAAGTCAGGATTTATTACCTGTAGCAGCAAAGCCCTCACCTCTGACTGTCCCTGAAAATGTCCCTGAAGTTTAATAGCCCATTTATGTACGATTTAAATTTCTTATGGCTTATCAAATCCAAACATAGCTAAATGTCAGTTGTTCATTTTCTCCTTATGTTTGTGGATTTAAGAGCAGACAAAACAATGTAAGTGTTTTAGGGGAGTCAGTATAAGTGGTTGCTCAAACACTTAAGAGCTGCACAGTGTATTGATTATATTGTTCTCAAATTCTGCTGATGTTTACATTAAAGTCAGAACATTGTAGAAGTATTTTGTTCAGTTAAGCAATAATGAAAAACAAAGAGAACCAGAGGTGTGAGTGGACATTGTTAGGTACATTACAGCCAGTGTGTCTAATTAGTTTATACTTATTTGTGAATTTAATGTGTTTTAAAATTAAATAGAAAGTTGCCAAAAAGGACATTGCAAATACATAAATATTCCTAGCAACGGGTACAATGAAAGGACTTTTTAGTGTAAAAATTTAAGACATTAATTTTAATTACAAAACATGGTGCACTCTGTTATTGTAACATGTCAATATTTATTATTTTAGGATTTCATATTCTACAGACTACAACATGATGAGGTTTTCTGTTGCTTCTGATTTAAAGAATTACTTTGTATTTAATGTTTTTAACCTGAAAGGACATTAAAAGTTGTAGAAAATGTTGGAGCCAAAAGGCTTCTGTGTAGGAAATATTTGGTGTATCCTGCACTTGTGCCAACAAATATTGGTGCCTATTCTTTGCATTTCTGTAGTAATGAATCCTTTTATTACACTTGCTATAGCCATGTGAGACCCTGCAGTTCAATTATCTCCTCTTTAGACTACAGTAAACTTAAAAAAGTAAAGTAATTGAGGATTTTACTAGTTAATTTGTGTCACAGTAAATTGGATTGTGTGTACTCTACAGTCTGAATCATCAAACAGTGATCTGATGTATTGTTTCCTTTCTCTAGACTGCTGATCTGATCATCTCAAGTCTGGTAAGTAAAGGTTTTTCTGAGGTGCAGTGCTGGGCAATTTTTCTCATTATAGGAGATTCAGTGTAGTGCTGTGAGTCAGCACAGCTCTTGGTGATCATCAAAAGTCATCAAATCCTAGAAAAGTCTGTGTAAACATTTCCAGACCTACAGAGGTCGGTAGGTTATTGTA
Source organism: Haplochromis burtoni (assembly GCF_018398535.1). NCBI lineage: Eukaryota > Metazoa > Chordata > Actinopteri > Cichliformes > Cichlidae > Haplochromis > Haplochromis burtoni. Next base: position 16,022 of record NW_024584423.1, read on the forward strand.
GCAGCACATATTTTTCCACATTAGAGCAGCTCATGAACAGCAGTTTAGGTACAAGTAGGGCCTTGTGGATTTCAAAAGCGTCTTTCCTTTCAATAAATTAAGTCACTGTCTGAAATCTGCTCTTTGAATTAGTCTTTTAATTAAAGATTTTGTTGATGATTGTAAAAAATAAAAAGCACAGATACAGCACTCATTTCTGTATTTTATGATTAAATGATCTACAAAGAAATTATCGTCATACTACATTTTTAATTAGACCTTGATATCGGCCATTATAAGTACGTCCTAGATTTAGTGGAGTGCTTACGGCTGCGCATTAAACATGCCACACATGTGACTGAAATATGTAGAAACTGCTTTGTAGGAACCATCCATCTCCAAATTTCTCATTTTGCCAAAAGTCATACTGAGTAAAGTATTGTTTACTTTTATGTTAACGGATCTCAAATCCCTGTTTCTGTGTGCCCAGATATTATGATGTACTGTTGTCCCAGGTAAGTACACACAGAAACAGTGATTTGAGAACTTTGGGGATGTGATGTGGGATAAATTTGAATTCAGTGGATGTGAAGTGAAGCAGGTGGCCTGAAACTGTCTGCTCTAACCTCCATGTGTGCGTTTTGTTGGACCATATGATATTTACAGTAGGTTATTGTAGCAGCACATCTTGGTTTAAGTTTATAGACACTGTATGTTTTTATTATGTTAATAGAATGTAAAAATGTCTTTAGAATAGTTCCACCACCATTTTTGAGCATTTTCAATAAGTTCAGTCCAATAATTTGCTGTGGAACTCTTCAATATGTAAAACCCTGTATGTACTGTATTTTTC
>NW_024584424.1:0-11119 GCF_018398535.1 Haplochromis burtoni
ATCCCTTCACATGGAACAGAAGAGGCTGGAGTGCAGAGAAACTGGTAGAGATGCAGTTATACAGTCTACCTGGGCCCCACAAACGATCAGATAAAGAGAATAAATACATTCAATTGCTGCACATTTGGCAGACTAACATTTTCAGATTAATTAAACAATAAAATATATATTTTTACAACATTACATGTAAAGAGTCAAGTGGAAGTTTTTCTAAAGTTATTTAATGATATTTATATTATGGAAGCAGATTTTTGACATTTTACCTTTTTCCCGTTTTCAGATATAATAAACACGCACAAAACAAAAGCAAACGGCCAGAACACAATTGTGTTCTGGGTACAGCTTTAAAGCACCCACCCGATTGACAAAAATCAACTCAAAATTCTCCCACACAACAGAACCTCCTTTATTCCTCGCTGGCTCCAAATGTCTCAGTGGAATGATCAGTGGTTCGCTGTCACCATCAAAACACTCCACAAATCCCGTGAATGATTTGCTTCCTTATAAACCATTGAATCAGACACACACACAGTTAGGCTCTAAATGAAGCTTCGGACGTCACTGATCACGTGACTCTGGCCAAACGAGTCAAGCTTCGACACAGTGCTTCTGAAGCAGTGTGTTGATTTTTTTGACACACGCACCGGAGCTTCAGCTTCAAGCGGCCCATCACTACCTGACGGGGAGGTCAAGGTTCACTAGAGCCAGCGAGCACACCTGACTCCGGACACATCATTGTTTTCCAAAAATGGCAGGAAATGAAGCCACGTCGTGCATATTAACTACAGTTAATGGTGCGACCCTTTTTGGTACAGCTGACCTTACTTAGCAAGTAAACCTGTGTGTTGTGTCTGACTACTGCTTTGTGGAGAGGCGGGTGCTTCTTTTGGTTTGGCAGGCTAGATGAAACAATGGCGTGTTGCTGCCATCTACTGTTCACTACTTCCCAAGTTTTCTTCTAGATAAGCGAGCTAGCCACACGCTCAGTCTCAGGTCTCTATATTCTCTACAGGTTAGCACTGCATAAGTAATGTAACAGCTTTCCTTTTAAAAATATTGAAAACAGTTTTTCCAGTTGATCAAAGTCTCTGAACAGCTTTTTCCTTTGATGAACATGCTGCTGCATTACATCGAGGTGTCTCTAGAGTCAGGTCAGGTCTGGTTCTGCTCCTTAAATGCTAAAAAACCTGCAGCTGAATCACTGTATATATGATGCAGTATCGTGCCTTTGGTCCTCAACCCACCAGAGAGCCCATAAAACTGATCTGATATACACAAGCTTTTTATAAAACTCTGTTTTCAGTATGTACACACTACAAGCCACTCTGCTACTTACATGACCTTTGACCCATCTGTATAAACTTGTAAATAGCCAATCCAAAGGTGTTCCATCCTAGAGTAGGTTATTTTTACGATATCTACTGAGTTCTTTTTCCTGTTCTTGTTGAGTATGGACCTAGAATCAGCCATGATGGTATACCTGACCAACAGACAGGAGAACACACATCCATGTCAACAAAGCCAATTTTTTCATGTGATGGATTTCAACTCCTCATTAAAGTTGATTTTGACTTTCTTTGCTGATCCCAAGAATTCCCAGTGCTAGCCCAGTTTTAACCAGAACTATTACATTTTGTCCTTTTCTTTTTATTAAATACTTCAGCCCAAGCCTATATTTTCTCATTTTCAAACGCATTTCACACATTTCTATTAAAAGGACAATATTGGAGTGGTGCAGAGTTTTCGACCAAATTATATCCAGCTTCTTGATCAATTTGAACTGCTTGACTCTCTCAAGGTCCTTTCCGTAGACTTGCAGATGTTTAGTTGGTCCCTTCCTTTTATGTCCAGTTATCATACACTTATTTTTATCAATAGATATTTTAAAGCCCCAATCATTAGCCGATGTAACCACATTCTTTAAAGCTTTCTGAATTTGAACCTATATTTCAGCCTGTATCGATGATGGCAGTGGTGTCGTCTTGTTGGGGGTTTATCAATGCTTTAATGAACCTCTTGGGAGATACAGGAGACCAAGAGGTAGCCCAAAAGTTTCTGCCTTACTGAACCTGTACAGGTCAAGAGGAGTGGTGTGCAGGTTTTCACATTCACACCACTTTTCCTGTCCTCCTATAAAATTTATCAAATCCAACATGTGTTATCCAAATCAGTCCACTTGTTATAGTTAAACTGAAGAAACACTCCAACATTCCAGCTACTTCACTTGTTTCCTCTCTTTTATAGGTGTTAGTGTCTTGTCCGTCTCTTTTACTTTATCCAGAGTTGGGACCCGGAAGCAGAGTTGCAGTCCTACATGCCTCCACGTCTTCAGCTTCTCCTGTATAAAATCACCATTTTGTCATCTGATGATTGAAAGAGGCAACTAACACACAATAAGTGGCCGCACAAAGCTAGTTATTAACTCTCTAAGTTAACCCAGGGTGTCAAAATGTCAAATGTTTGTGAAAAATCATGCACAAACAATTATACTGTGTCTTATTCATTGAGCTACCATCACTTGTTGTCAAAAAACAACAAAATCTTTTAAATGCAGAGAATGTACATTTCTTGTGCTTGACAAGTTGGTTGATATTCTGAATAGCAATTTATGCTGAACGGCTCTGCATTTTAAAAAGTGAACATTTGGCTGTCAAATTTTATTCTGTGACTCTTTTGAGTACTGTCCAGGAGGTTGGGTCACCACTCATTTTCTCAATACTTTTAGCAGGAAAAATGGAAAATGGGTATAGTGATTTATTGAAACATGCAAATGTATATGTATGTACGTAATGTACATACATATACATTTGCATGTTTCAATAAGGCAAAAACAGAGATTGTGCAATTCTAATGAGCTTGCAGGTCAGTATTAACATAACCCATACTCTGTCGGGAAAGATTTCTTGTAATTTATTTAAGCAGTCTGTTAGTAAAACTTATTTTAATTTTGAGATGTCATTCAGCTGACTGAAATTTGGAATTACAGAACTGACCAGGTTAAAGTGTCTCTTACTTTGCTGAATGATTTGCATTTTAGGACAAAAAGCATCTCCTGATTTTTTATATTCTTTGTTTGATTGGCTGTTTTTGTTCACTCAGTTGGGATCTATGACAGTTAAGAGATATTCTCCCAATTTATAATCTTAAACCACTGGAAAGCCTGTTTCTTTCTCCTTGACTGGTGCCACAATTGTAAGGTAAATGCATTTGTGGGTTGAGCAGCAGCGTTGTGGATGTGGGTTGTATCCACGAAAACTTGCAAAGTCGTCTGCCAATGACAAATAACCTTACTTTTTGTGAAAAGTTTGTTTCGTATTTTTTAGAAAAAGAAATAATCTTGTGATTAAAACCTGTGTTCAATGTATTACTAAACATGTAAATAAACTTTACTAAACAATGAAATGAACACAAAATAATTATACTTAAACTTATGTCAAGTAAAACTCTCCTGATTTTTAAATGCACTTTAGAACAGCACACAGCAACACTACATATGAGCGGCGTGGGGAGGTTTGAGGTCTTCACTCACCCCGGTTCTGTTAGCCGTCAGGGCTGGGGGGCTGGGAGGAGGTGCTGGCCGTCAGACTGGGGTCTGGGATGCGGGGCCTCCCTGCTACTGCAGATAAGGAGGTGGTCCGCTTGCCTCCACCCCAGAGAGAAGGGTTACATCTCCTGGGTCTAGGTGCGGCTTGCCCCTCTGAGGGCGGGGGTACCTGGACCTGGGATATAGAGTATGTTTGGGGAGTGCGACTGTCTGTGCAGTGTCTATTTGTGTCTGTCTACACGTTGGGTGAGTGCCGAGTATTTGGTTGTGCATATGGGGTGGGAATGCACGTCTGTGTCCGTGTGCCTGTTCGTCTGTGTCTATATGTCAGGTTGGGTCTTAGACTCAACCTCTCTGGGTACATCTCAGGCCCTCTAAAGTACGGAGGCCTATCTCCCCTCACCACACTCCCTGCCGGTGGCTGATGCCCTTCAGACGTTGGTGTGTTGGTGGTCCTTGTCGTCTGGGGCTGGGCGCTCATGTATGTACCGGCTCACTCCTGGTGGCCGATTGGCGGGGCCGGGCGCCTGTGGCTCCTTCCGGGGGGTGGGATGCCCTCAGGCCTCTGGGCCTGAAGCTCGGTCCTCTCTGGCACAGCTGGCTGCCGGCAGAGCCCGCGGGCACGCCACTGCAACCCCCTCTGGCCTCTGCTCCGTAGCTGCGGGGTGACCTCTCCTTTGGGGCTCTACTCAGCTCTTCCCAGGAGGGTGGCACGGTTCCCCCCTTTGGTGGTCCTCCTCGGGTCCTTGTACTCTGGGGCCTCTGGATATCTGGGGCCTGGATCTCCTCCATACCTGCTTCATACCCTGGAGGACGGGGCTATGGCTCCCCACACTCCCTAGCAGATCGTTACATGGAGAAACCTTTGGAATACAAGCATGCTGATCCACACAGGTATGCACACAGGTGTACACACGGGTGTTCACAGACGCGGACTACAGCTTTCTTGGCTGCTGCCTCAAAGCACATTGTGCGCTGTCTATCTTGCATGCTGCACAATATCGTTTATTATTTAGTATCTACTGATATCTACTGCTAGCTAGTTTATTGTGATGGTGCTGTTTTTTATTATGTTGCTCTTTGTTGTTTGCTTTCTCTTCTGTTTTTTTTCTCCATACAGGTGACCCAGGTGTTTTGTTTGTTTTTTTTTTCTTTCTTCCCCCCCTTCTCACCGTCTCTTCTCCCCTTTGGTTTTCTTTCTCTCCCTCTCTTTCTTTCATTCTTTCTCCCTGTCCTATCCCCCAGTCATGTCTGTCCCGTTTGTAGCAACTGAAAATAAAATAAATTCATAATTATAATAAAGGTCAATCAAATGGACCAATATGGCAAGGCCATGATGATCCACTTGGTAAAATAAATCTGCTTGGCATCTTTCTTGGCCTTAAGACAACAATTCTGATGGCTAAAGATCCAAACGGGACACAAAAAAAAAAAAAACTTATGTCAAGTATAAATGTGTTTCAACAGGGTATATAACAAAAGCCTTTGTACTTGTTTTTACTGCACTACAAACATAAAATACAATATGTTAAAAACAAACAAACAAACAAACAAAGAAAACCAAATGATTATATTCACAATAAAGTACTAATGCCTTAAAAGTAAATACTGCCCAGATAGTGAGGTACCAGAGAGGTTTGGACTCTGTGAGTGCTCAGTGTTTGGCTTACTTTGAAAAGCAGTGTTGTGCGACTGGTCAGGTGTGTCTGAGTAAGGGCAGTTGATTTGAGCACAACGACTCTCTCTCTCTCTCTCTCTCTCTCTCTCTCTCTCTCTCTCAGTTTGAATAACAGAGAGATCTGCATTTTTGATCATTAACTTTAATGCATAATGCCCAGGTAATGTTGTCTTTGATTGGAAGGGGATTTGGGACATTTTAAGGCCGGGTCAATGCCTTGAGAACTGTTTCTGAGCAGCTTTGCTGTGTGTGGTGTGTGGGGGGGGGGGGGGGGGGGGGGACATTGTCCTGTTGGAGCTGTAAAGTTCTTGGTCTGCAACCATGTAAAGTGACATGAATAAATAAATAAATGCCATGACTCAAGGTTGTCCAGCAGAAAATTGTATTACAAAGACATGCCCCAATTTAATTTTACTTATCACACAAGGTGCAAATCCTTCCGGTTGTAATATTGTGCTATTTCTAACGTGACCTTTGCCTTAATGTGATGGCATTCATTTATATAGTAAAATTATATGAACGCGGTGCTTTGTCCCATCTGTACTCGAATGTTCTTTCCCCCCCCCCCCATTTTTTATAGTAAAAGTGACCAGGATGATGTGAAATCTACCTATGAAACTGCATGAGCTTAACAGAAGAAACGTTTACCTTTACTGCATTCTCAGTTGACGCAGGACTCCAAGCGGCTTAAACTTTAGAGTATCGCGAGAATTGATCAGCTGTTATGTCTGCGTGTTTTTTTTCCCTCTCTCTTTTTTTTAAGACTGGTACTGGTCTGTCAAACACGTGGGGAGGAGAGTGTGACTTTCCACTAGTGTACGTTTCAAAAAGCTCACGTTGTTAGTGTTGCTATCATCGTTGCGGTACCGAGGACCCAAAAACATTGTAAGTAAAATAATTAGTCCGTGAAGGAAGTGGCACACTGAAAGAGACTGTTAGCTTTTAGTTTTCTATTTAATGCGTACATGGTTGCATGATTCAGTTTCATTGACATTTATGTGAGTATATTTCAGGGGAAAAAACATTCACTGGCATTTCTACTGTTCTCTGTGGGTCGTCAAATGTTTATTGTGCCACCATGTGATCCCATGTCATTGAAAAACTAGCCTACAAAGCAACTCCTCCTAACTTGCCATTCAGAACAGCACATGTAGCTTCTGTTGTAGAAGTTAAATTTCCGCACTTGCTTCGTTTTGTTGAGCGTGCACGTGCCAACGTAGGAGCATTGCTTCTCGGATAATAATAAATGCATTTTGGCCCACAGTTGGCAGTCATTGTCGCCAGGCCGGCTAGCAGGCTAGCATGAAGGTCTAAGGCCCATGCGGGGCATTGACAGTCTTTGGCTTCAAATGTCCTTTACCCCTGCATCGATTACAGATTCCCCGTCGTTGGTGCAGTTGGGTATAGTTAACGACTATGTATCACACAGCTTTATGTTGTGGCCCAGTACGTCTGTAATTCGGGGATATGAAACTCTGAAGTGGCTTTAATAATGTAGCCACCTACCAACATAGTCTAAAAATAATACAGTGGAGGGAACGTGCCATTAGCTTATATTTTTTCATGTTTAGCTAGCGTTAATTTTCATAAACATCAAAGCCACTGTGGTTGCTAGGTAGCTAACTTCATGCTTTGTATCCTGCACTGCGGCCTCCTTAAACAGCCATGCTGTATTTCGTGTTTGCATTAGGTCACAGCCATCTCTGCTACACGGTTTCATCCCAGACGGTGCCAAACTCCCCTATATGCATTTGTTATATGGGATTTGACATCTTACTGGCTGCAGGTTGTTCAGTTTAGTACGGGGCACAACTTCGTTGTTGGATATTTTGTAGAATCTGAAAAATTCGGCATTAAAAAGGACCTGTCAGCGTATCGTAAGCTAAAGTTGTTATAAATTGCTGCCTGCGAGTCTAAGCATATATTTTTGCGCTTCTTTCGAAGGTTGTTTAGGTTTTAGTTGGCTAATGCAAAGAACTGAGAGGGATAACCTTATAAAGACAAAATGAATCGCTTGAGTCACAAGTGAAAGTGGTATTTTGGTATCACAACGAATTAATTTTTCCTTACCATATAGTCATGTAACGTTAAACTTCGAGAATTATATATGAAGGTTCACATTGTGGCCTTTGTACTTCCTAGCTAGCTAATTGTGTTAGCCGGTGTTTGACGATGGCGTGAATGACCACACGCCACGCTTTTGTTTTGATTTTATTATTATTATTATTTTTTGTGGGACAGAAAGCATCACCACTATCATTATTGGGAACTACACAATGTCCCGCAGTTGTAGTATTAAGACATAGCTAGCTGAACGCTTTTAGCATTTATTGAGTCGTTGCTGAAAGACAGCTGGGGTGTTGAGGCGCACCTTCTGTACACCACTGGGGCTTTGGTCACATGTAAACTGGACTCGTATGTGTCTGTAGCAACGATCAACGCCACCTAAGTTTAAAGTTGTTGGTAGCAGCATGGCTCCTGTATGGTCTTGACTTTTGGCCACAGGGCATGCAAGACTTGACAGCCTACTGTATTAATATCCCGATCTGTCTGTAATTCGCTTTGTAACTCACGTTTGTTTACATAAAATAATTTGGTTTTCATTTATGTAAAAACTGTCATGTTCATTGTTAATTTTTCTTAGTGATGACAGTGAGTCCCAAGGTTCATTTAACAGGCATGATGATGATTAAAGGGATATTGGAAAATGTATGACATGAAGAATAAAGTTTAAACGCAAACAGGTGGGAATTAAGTGACACTGAACTTGTTGGCATGAAGGTCTTTTGAGGCTACATAAGAATTTTACACCAGTCTGTCTGTGCTGGCATGATGTAAGGGTTATAACATGTAAAATAGTTTTATCATTCCTATTTGAACAGCCAAGGTCACAGTAAGAGGCGATTTTACAGTTTATAGACAGTCTTGACTATAAGGCCAAGAAAGGAACCAATAAAGACTTGTCTGACCTGTAAGGACAGCTCTTCATTTGACAGCTTGTTGCTTCCGTTGTGACCTTTATATGGTGAGTGTGTTGCCCTTGGATTTAACAGCAACACATACAAGCTACACATAAAGCCTGGGAGCTTCATGTGTAGCATCTTTGCTGGTCCTTTCTGGACAGATCTTGAATGTTACTCCTGGGACCTGCTGGAACCGCTCGCCCAGTTTGGGAGTCACTGCTGTAAGTGCTCTGAATGCCACTGGGACCACTGTTGCCTTTATCCTTCGTTTATTCTCTAGCTCCCCTCTGAGCCCTTGGCATTTCTCAAGCTTTACGTATTTCTTTTTCTTGATTTTTGCTTTCATTTGGTATAGCTACATGTACTACTATGGCTTTATTACTCTGCTTGTCCACTAGTAATATATCTGGTTGGTTAGCCATCGCCAGTTTGTCTGTGTGTATCTAGAAATCCCACAGGATTTTAGCTTGGTCATTTTCAACCACCCTGAGGGGCATATTCCATTTTGATCTTGGGACTTCCAGGCCACACTCTGCACACATGTTCCTGTATACTGTGCAACCCACCTTGTTACTGGGTTTCATGCAAGTTCCATGCATGTATCCAGGTAGCAGAGGTGGCTAACGTTTGCTCCATTCCATTGTCTATATCCATAGGCAGTCTTGGTAATGATTTGAGTGATTTGCACTTTTAACCCGAAATTTAATAAAATAAAGGACCCCCTATTCCACCTTGTATAAGTAGGTAGGTGATGCTGAGGATTGCCACTTTATCAGCATTAGCTTTCTGGCCAAGCTGTGAATGCCATTAAGTTCTTTTTAAAAGGACAGAATTAGTCAAAAACCTTGCATCCAAAACAAAGCTATCAACACTCGGAGCATTATCCCTTTCAGTTACATTGAACAAGGTATGAGAGTTCTGACTGAAATCTTTGCAGAAAGGGACACCTCGAAAACATGAAGTTTCCAAATATGTTACTTTGGACCTTTGACTGCTTCTTCAAGGTCAAATAAGGTCAAATTTTCAATATGTCAACCTTTCATAAAATGCTTCATCTTTAAAACTATGCTTAAAATTCTACTTCTGTTTGTATTTGGCAACATTTAGAAAATTATACTGGTAAATAGTGATTCTAAATAGCATGTAGTTTTGATCCAACACGTTTGACCTCTGATTTCATTTTTATATTTCACATCTGCCTTTTTTCTCTTCTTTTTTTAAAGATTGACCCCAAAAATGCATTGTATTCAGGGGTGGAAATTGACACCCACCACTGGGCAAATGCAGGTAAATTTATGAAGTGGCTTGTAAATTTGAGCAATAGACAAGCCACCATGGCAGGTTTAAATTTAAACAGAAAAAATGATGTTCAATTTGCACTCCTGACCTGTCTGGGGCAGCAATGCGCTTGGGTTTCTGCTAGTTTTTATTACCACTTTGAATCGCAGCACATTTAAAAACCTTTGCCCATGCAGCAGTATATTAATGACTAACATCATATTGTGGTTGGATTCTCAGTTGTTCATCTGACTAAAGTTTGACCCGTTTACTGCATCCTGCCATGCGATTGCATTTGTCCCTAACCATTGGGAATGGTCATGTTAACTTTTATGGAGTGAAAAAAAGTTAGCAGTCATCCTCCAGCTTCACTGTGTTTATATTATGTTAACCATAGCTGCGTACCTAGCAACCACGTAGCACATCATTGTATGCTAGGTAGTTGACTTCAGTAACACTACAAACCTCACTACTGTTTAGTTTTTCAACATAAATGACAGAAATAATAGTTTAATTTTTCAGAAATCCCTCAGTCAGAACATGGTATATAATCTTTAGATCATAGGTGTCAAACTCTGGCCCACAGGGCCAATTTTGGCCTGCAGCCTAATGACATTTGGCCCGCAAAGCCATACCAAATTATTATTAGAGCTGGCCTACTGTTATTATACAGCTAATATGTATATTGTTTAGTATTTAAGCTTTGCTTGTTCCATATTCAGTTTTTCAGCAAAACTTGTTTGAGTCCATAAGAAGAGATTCATTCTTAAATCTGGAGGAAGGTTTTTTGTTTTTTGTTTTTTCTTCAATAAACATCAATGTTAGCCCACGACCTTGTTCCAGTTTTGAATTTTGGCCCACTGTGTATTTGAGTTTGACACCCCTGCTTTAGATAGAAACTAGCGAGCTAACTTACTGCTAACTTCAAACTCCATTAGACTTCATAAATTAAACTTAATTTTTACACCTGCTAGGGGAGCCACACTGATCATTTTATTAAAGATGAAAGAATTGAGACAGTTTGTAACTCTGTGATGCTACAGTGTTTGTTTGACTTTGTGACCAGAAGTGGAGTTTGACGTTATTAGCAGTTTCCGGGTCCAAACTTCAAGACCCAATGAAAAACCAGTTGATCCGAGTCAAGTTGTGGCGAGTTTACAAATCAATATCTATTATTGGGGATGGGAATCGAGAACTGGTTCTCAGTAGTCCAGTTCCATAGACTTGTTAGTCTGTTTTCCTGTCGATCCCGTTTATTGGTTCCATTTTTTTACTTGCACTACAATCAGCTGACTCAAGTTTGCCTGTCAGAGTAGGAAAACGGTGATCTCCATTTCTACCTTTTCATGTTTCTTCAGTAGAATCACTGTGATGATTGCTTTAAAGTGTTTTTGTGCCAGTTTTTAACTTTGCTTTGTGCTGTCGGCTTCATTTTCATACTTAAATGTTAGAGAAGGGTCATAAATGTGTGTTCATAACGGGGATTTGTGCTGGTGTAATTAGCCTAGCCTAGGTTTATACTGTTAACTGGTGCAATTTATTTGCAGGAATGTAATGTTGTTGATATTAGGGCTGCCACAAACGATTATTTTGATAGTCGACTAGTCACCGATTATTTATGCGATTAGTCGACTAATCAGATCATCATCCACTGGA
>NW_024584424.1:11867-16848 GCF_018398535.1 Haplochromis burtoni
TTATTCCTGCGTCTTTTGCGATCTTACAAAGCTTCAAACGACACGATTTTGATAGTCGACGTAATCGTGACTAGTCGACAAATCGTAGCAGCCCTAGTTGATATGCTGCTTAGCAATGGTGGTCACTGTCAAAGCAAAGAAGATGAGATCCCAGTTAAGGAATCAATGAGTGATATAGATGAGAGAATCAGAATCTACCAGAATAAACTAAATTCTTAGCAATTCTCACCCCTTCCTATTATCCATTACCTACTCCTTCAAAATTTCTGTGTAATCAAAGTCATGTTACCTGGATTTTATTCTGTTATTTTTTTTTTAAATTATATTATTGCACACAAAATGTCTAAGAAGAAGAAAAATTGTATTAAACTAAAACAAAATACAATACTATTCCCTAAAAGTAAATAACACCCAGGTGGACGTTTTCACTCTTGGAGTGCTGCTTGAGGGTAAAACTGCTTCTGTGTCTGGACAGTAACTGACAGAAGTTTGAAGATATTTAACAAGCCAATGTGCATAATAATGAATCTGGTACTTTGAAAAACAAGCCTGGGCAGGGTTGGGAGTTGTTTTTTTTTTTGGTTTTTTTTTTAGTATTCTAAGTAGAAATGGTTTCTTCCAAATTGTTTTATAAAGCATGTGTGGGATGCCCTGTGGGCCTGGTCTTTGCCGTTTTGTAAAGATTTAAATGAAACCTCAGTAATGGGACAATAGAATTCCTCATTCACATTTAGCAGTTGCAGTTTAGCACAGCATTTTAAAAAGACAAACAAACAAACACAAAAAGCAAGAATTCCACTTGCACTGGAGGTTCACTTGAGGAATAATGGGCAGGGAAAAGGAACCAGATCAACCTTATTTACAAATTGAGATTGAGTGGCAGGTCCATGATGGAATGCAAGCATAAAGCCAAATCTTGTTAATGTGATCATTTGAGAACAAGATGACACAGGATTTTGAAATTCATATTATCTGCTAGGAGGCTGCTCCAGTCTTTCTCTCATCTACAGCACAGACCAAGGGCACCATTAAAAATAGAACAAAATGCAATATTGTTGCAAACATGACAAGACCTCTGCCCATTTGTCACATGAAGACTGAAGCAATCCTGGCTGCTGTGGCGCCAGAGGCAGGGTATAACTGAGACGGGTAGTTTGTCACAAGAGCGAAATACTGGCAGAAAATGAGTACTCTTGTAAACCTGTGAGTTTAATGTTTTATAGCTCAACACTTGTCGTCTTTTCTAATGTGACAATTTATCACATCTGAGCTCTGAATAGGAAGGTGAGTCTAATCTGTTTCTCAGTAGTTCAATTCCTTGGAATTGTTAGTCAACGCTAGTCGGCTCCACTTGCACTATACTCCACAGATTTCAGTTTATGCCACAGGAGGAAAATAATGATGTCATCTACAAGGAGCAGAAAGCTAAACTCACCTGCAAATGCCATTTACATCCACTGCTTAGTTACATAATGCAATGATTGACTGCGTAGTTTACAAACATCCAAAGCTGTCGGATGAAACTGTAACAGCTGTGCAGGATAACAGAACAGCTGCAGTTATCCAGAGCTTGTTAAAACTATACTTCCTAAAGTTTATGCTTGGGTTTTTGTTTTTAAGCATGGCATCATTTGCATCTCTCTTTAGACCTCAGCCATTTATTCATAGCTATAAAGTGTGGCTGTAGTACCAATAAAATTACTATAATACACATACTATACCTCCCCTGACAAAGACCTTGTACCCTTTTCTTCTCTTGGAACATCCAAGACGTTATTTAGATGAATAGAAGTTGAACATCAAACAGGAATGTAATTGGTGAATCAAAATACATTTCAAGGTTGACATCAAATTTACCACTTGTGTTCAAGCAACTCTCTTAATGTCAGGAATTCTAGAATTTAATTTCTGACTAGAATTCATTTCTAAATCAGCCTGTAGTCAATAAGCATGGTTTTCACACATCCGTAAGAAGTTGCATTTAGCTTGAAATGTTCCTCATACAAATGTTTGTGTGCTGTTGTGGCTTTCAGGTGTAGCTGCTAGTGTCTTGAGGAAATGCCACTGAGGTTTCGCTCTGTTGTACCCTATACACTGCCCGGAGTACTCGCACTGATTGGATGGTGGTGGTACATCTCACGAAAGAGAGAGCGGCTCATCAACCATGACAGGACTGAGGGAACTCCAACCACTACGGACCTTAAAACATCTTCAGCAGATGGTAGCAATGGTTTGGTGGAGAAAGACACTGTATCCCCCACAAATGACACAGACGGCCCCATTCACAGACCTCCAAATGCCAGTAACCAGAGAACACAACATGAAAACATTTCACAGATCCATTTCCAGCACACTGAAGCATCACCGTCACTGGCACAAAGTTCTGAAAAGTTTTCATGTAATTCTGAGAGAATGAAACAAGGAGTCCATAGGCCTCCACAGTCAGCACTGCCATCACTTGATAAAGATGACAGCTTACAGGTATCATCAAAAGACCGTAAAGACCCAGAGAGGAGCTTGTCACTTGCCTTGGGAACAGAGCTCAACCTAGTGAAAGATCCAGTATCTGATCTAGAAAGAGCCACATTTTCCTATCAGTCTACCAAAGTCACCAGCTCCTTTCCCACAACATCGCTGCTTTCTGGTGCAGAGAGACCAGACCCAGAGGGGGAAGTTGCAAAGAACCACAGCACTAATAATACACAAGATGAAATGATTGGTTGGGATGAGCATGCATCCAATGTAGAGAGGGTGGACCCATCAGAAGCAGACTCTTTGGATACACCTCCACCAGTGCCGGATTTTCACCAACACATTCTGTCCAGCACACCAACTGACCCAGTCCTGCTCTCTACATCCCTAAGTATTGTCCAGAACACAACAGCAGTAACACCAGAGGACATATTGGTACACGGTAGCCCTGGAGAGGAGCATGATCTTGAGGATCTTGCTGCTCGACTTATAACTAAGGTCATCTCAGCTGCCACCCAGGAAGTCCTTAGTGTCACAAGTTGCCAGGTTGTGGACAAAAGTCTGCCTAGCTGCAGTAGTGGTGGACTATACCCAGAGCTCGAGCCAATCATAGCAACACAGAAACACCATCATCTCTCGACAAGCCCTTCTCAGGTAGGCTGTGATTGTAGAGAGGCAACAGAAAAAGAAGCGCAAGCAGTGCCTAATGGCTGCTCCTCATCTCCAGTATGGAAATCTGTTGATGTCAGTCACATAAATCATCAGAAAAATGCTGTTCACAGCAGCCACTGGTCAACACAGCTGCCCCAAGAAGCACAAACCTCACCTGTGTTGAACATTAAACTAAAAGGTGACGAGGCTGCTCCGCTGGCCGAGGACTCAGCCTGCAGCACCTGCCACTCTGAGGATGGCATTAGCAGCGAGGATCTTCAAAGCAGCTTGTTTGACAACCAAAGTGATGTGATCCAGCTTACAGACCTCTCTGCAGGAGAAGCGGCACAGGGACAGGTGCAGGCTGAGAGTTTGACAGAGGGCTTAGTTTTGTCTGCAACTGAAGAAGACTCTTTGGATGCAGCGTGTGAGATAAAGGGGCTAAATGCAGTAGGTGTAAGGAATGGAGCTCATGGGACATGTGAAGTAGAGACGGATCAATCTGGAGGTGAGATTCTCTCTCACTGACTTTTATGTTTGTCATGATAGCTAATTTTTATTTTATTTTTTATTTGAAGAATGATAACAGTGAGTTAAGAAATGTGGTGTACATCAGCAGATGCAGTATTAGTAGTAATTTGTTACACAAACTCATAACTCGGAACATATAGAGGCTCATTTGGCCTTTTTTTTGCAGTGTATTCCCGGTTATCGAGCAGTGGGTCAAAGAAGTGCCCAAGAATGTGATGCCTGTTAACAAACATGTAAATTAGGACAGTGACAAGATCAAAACTGATGATGCCGGGAATCTGAAAATTCAGATGCTGTCATGCTGAGATTGATTGTTTCCATTGCCAGGTTCTGATGTAAACAGTATGGACTCTGTGGATAGCGGATGCACTATGGGTGCCCTAGAGAGTAAGGGCAACCATGCTGCCTCAAGCACTGGGCTGATCATCTGGGAGATTGAGGTACCAAAGGTGAGTAAAGACAATTCATGTGAAATACAAAACCATATATTTTGTCCATGATTTCAACGCTGTACACCTCACACTACTCAATTAAAATGTTAATGTATTGTATGCAGGAATGCTATCATGATTCTACAACTAGGCAAATTTACTTTTCATAATTGTAATGCATTCATAAGAAAGCAACTTAAATATTGATTAGTGGATTTTGCAAGACATGCTTGTTTGGTTAATTGGGCACATGTGAGGTAGATGACTTTTTATTGCATATAGAATAAAATCCTGTCTGAATGAGACAAGTACCGTGTAAAAGCCTGTCCATATTGGCGATTCTTCTCATCAGCATCAGGAATATTTTGAAATATTTTATTAAAAAATATAAATATAAAGAAATAAAAATACTTTTGTTTTGAAGTAGAAGTATAGCAAGCTTTTGACATAACTGTGTGACACTTGGAGTTGGTGGTTCGCTCCTGTATTGAAGATGTAATGAAAGAATAGCTGTAAAAATCAGGGTCACTGGACGAGCACCAAATTTGGCCAATGCCTATCTACTTGGAGGTACTGTAATTTTATTAAGGTAAACTTTTTACATGGCTTCATTGGATAAAGTAAAATTACTGTACAAAAAAATAGCTTATTATGGAATTACCAGTAACTGAAACAAATCTTCCCAACAACTGGGTTGAATAGAATGTTGGACCACTCAGGACCGTAAGTAAAGGGGAAAACTTTTTTTTTTATTGGTTACAATTAGAGCAGGGCGATATGGCCAAAAATATTTATCACGATATATATTTGAAAATTTGCGATAACGATATAACCGACGATATAATTGATGCGAGACAAAATACAACTCCACAACATTACTAGCGCAAAAGACAACC
>NW_024584425.1:0-14696 GCF_018398535.1 Haplochromis burtoni
CACATTTAAATAATTATTTAATGGTGTATTTAATTAATTCATTTTGGCACAGTTGACTCCTTCAGGTCTCACCATGAAATAATTTTATCTGTCAACCTCACCCATCAAACTAAGTGGGCGGGGTTAACGCTGATCGAGTCAAAACCATTGCTTTGGCCTGGTGGCCATTGTTTTTAGCACACAACAACCGGCATGTGGAAACTAACAGAACTGAACTTTGAAAAACCCTGTTTGTGTGTCACCAAATACCGTTTTAATATTTTTTTAGCAGAGAATATAGTGGTTTAATCTTCATATGTCTGGTCGGTTTGTCAAGATAGAGCCTCTTTGCAAAAGTGCTTCGATGATTTCGGAGATATCTGCCCAGTCTCACGGCAAAGCGTGGAATGGCATAACATTTAAGTTAAGTCAATTAGGATCGATATACCTTGTATATCCACAAGGTGGCAGTAATGCAAAAACAGTTGTAATGAAACAGCGAAAAAAAAGAAGATTGGAACGACACTTGGCTCCAGGCACGTCTCCCTCATGCATGAGTAACAAGAAGAACTTTGCCTACTTCGTGTCTTGCTTGCTGTGTAATTATATTGTCTTCAACGTTCCAGCGAATAGGTTCAAGCTACAAACCTATCATTAATAAATATTTTATTTTGATGATATAAGTAATGTAAGTACAAAACAAACTTGTGGTAGGCCTAAACTTATTTTCAGAATAATTACATCTGAGACTTTGTTTCATTGTAAGATTATAACAGTGATGGAAATATAATTGTTTCTTGTTCAGCAGAACAGTGTCCAGTATGTTGGCTCTTATACTTTGTTGTGTTTGAAACTAAAAGTTGGGCTGATTTTAACACCATTACAAAAAGTGTTGTTAATTATTTTTAATCATATTCAGGTTACCACAAATTGTTTTTTTCATTTAGTTGAACTTGAAATGTTTGTCAGTAGGTAAACGATTAGTATTGTACTGTCAGAAATATCAAGTTATTCTTAATACTGCAGACTTGCAATGAATAAGGTGTCCTAACAGTCATCTTAAGTAAGCTTTACTTAGTTTTTTTTGAGGCAACAAGTTTCCTCAATTGTTTTGAGTTCTGGGAACTAACAAGGCTCTACAGTGTACTCAAAATGAGTAAGTTGCCCTAACTTGGTCATCTTACGTGAACTTGATCAAATTTTTTTTGAGTTCTGGGAACAAATGAGCTTGTACAGAGTACTCAAAATAAATAAGTTGTCCTAACTTAGTCATTTTTAGCTAAGCTTTACTCAATTTTTTTGAGGCAATGAGTTTCCTCAATTTTTTTGAGTTCTGGGAACTAATTAGATTTTACAGTGTAAAGCTCTTTAGTGTTACACCCCGGCCTAGGCAACCGGCGTGCAACGTATGAAAATAAAAATAAGAAAAAAAAAAAAAACACACGAGAAAAAAACTAAAGCTCTCCACCAAAATCCCAAAACGAAGGTGTCTCAAACGAAAATATTAACAAACCCATTCACAGCTATTTCCAACAGACTATTTACTTACAACAAAAACACCAAACTATTTACAACACAGGGGAGATCGCGACCATGACCAACTGACACACAGGGCTTAAATACATAGAAGGAGCAATCAGGGAATGGACCACAGGAGGGAAACACAGCTGGGGCAAATTAGACCTGACGAGACAAGGAAACGTAAACTGAACACACTAAGATAACCACAGACCTTCAAAGTAAACCAGGAAACACATGACAGTCACGCAAAAACAAAACACTGACAACACCGAAACGTAACATTAGTTTAAAACACACACACATCTTTACTGAAGCTTTTCTGTTCAGTTTATAGTCAGCAATTGTTTTTTGATATTTAAACTATTTTTTCTGCACGGAAGAAAAATGTGTTGTCATATTAGCCACAACCAAACAAGTCATATTTTCCATCCGATTGCTTGACCAAACCCACAGAACCACACAACAAAAACCAGTGAGAACAAACGTTTATTAAACTAGATCAGTGCTGTGCGAACAAAAGCAGGACACTCCTAAGGACATAAACCAACAGCATAAAAAATTAGAAAATCATCTAAAAACTTAAAACATCAGTGCACTCTGGTCTGAGGTGCTGGTGGATGGGACCAGTTGGTGATCAGCAGTTGGACATCAGTGGTTGGACTGGTTACTTCAGTGTAGAGTAGATTACATCTGGCTCTGGTTTAAAGTCTGAACACAAACACACACAGTACAAATAAGCTTTGTAGTTCAATCAAGACCTCCAATCTCTACATATCCGCATCACACACAGTCACAGTGTCAACCTTGGTGGGAACCAGCTCAGATACAAATCAGAGTGGTGACACCTGGACCCCTAAGACCTGAAGTGTGTAGCTCATCAGTTGCCGGGGTGGCTGTAGCTCAGGTGGTAGAGCAGGTCAACCCCTGATTGGAAAGTTGGTTGTTCGATTCTTGGCTTCCCCCTAGTCTGCATGCCAAATATCCTTGGGCAAGATATTAACCCCATGTTGCTATCCATCGGAGTGTGAATGTGTATGAATGTTAGATAGGCACTAACAGATTAGAAAAATGATTGGGTGAATAAATTAGTTCTGTAAAGTGCTTTGAGTACTCAGAGTAGAAAAGTGCTATATGAGAACAAGTCCATTTAATAAAATGATGCTTAACAGTCAAACATGTGCGTCTTCCAGCTGCCTCTCTCTTCTCTCTGCCCTGTCAGAAGGTTTCTCAGACATGCTGAGCAATCAGGCTTAAAAAGAACCACTGTCAGATTTTGCAGCCTGTCAGCAATATTTTCTCAAGAAACTACATCCTCCACTCCATGAAACAAAAAAAACAAAACATATATGCTTCATAAATTAGTAGATTTTAGGCTTTAAACAAAATCTCATAATTAATATGGGGCTAGGGAGAGTGCAGTGGTTATCACGGTTGCCTAACAGCAAAAGGTTCTGGATATGAGTCTACCAGATGGTGTCTTTCTGTGTGGGATTCCTCCGAGTACTTTGGCTTCCGCCGAAAGTCCAAAAACTTGCATGTTAGGTTACCTGATGATTGTTATTTGACTGTTTTCGTCATGGTCTGGGTGAGTGGCTGTATTTTTCCACTGCGCTACACGTCTCCTCCTCTGGGCGGAGCTGACCTAATTTTCTAGGGAGCCACACATGGAGCTGATTTAGCGCCACTAAGGCCAACCCTGACAACCACTCTTTGCCAGATTGTCTGCTAAGCAGTGTTAGTGTTTGGCCTATTCATGGTCACTGGTTTCACCTATCACCGTTGCAGCTATAGCCCAGGACTCCATTCTGCCTTTCACTAGTGATGGTAAGATGGGATCAATCGAAGCATGTAATGATTCATTTGCTCTACTGCGCCATCAAGTGGACGATTCAAGTGAAACAGGCTCTGTGATTATAATGATGGGATGTGTAAACCTCTAAACTGAATAAATAAATTGTTTTCATGGTTATTTATCCCGAATATTGTCTCAGTATGTCTGATACAAAAGAGAAAGAGGAAACTACCAGGACAGAGTTTTGGTATGATTGTGTAACTGTGTAATCATGCTTATGTACATCTGGATAATGACACAAACTGTGTGGTGCTTCCCTTTTAACCCTTTAGAACCGGTAGGAGCGGACACGCTCCATTTTGCGTAACTATTTTTAAATCCCGGTAGCACTGCAACCACGTGAGCTAGCGCAATAATTTTTTTTGCATATGAAACCGGAGAAATTGTACTTACATCTTATGACATCAGCTTGTCCTCGGTCAGATTCCTTCCACATAAAGCTTTGCAAAAACTGCATAAAAAGTGCTTGTAGCAACAAAAACATAATATTCCAGAAACACGCTTTGCCGATCCGATCAGCTGTTCGTAACACTTCCTACGTCCATCAGCGCGAACTATCGCATGACCACATGACCTGCCCGAAACCGGAAGTGACGTCATTTTGCGGAAATGTAGTTTTTTTACCATTGTGGCCTCATGAGCCTATACTTGTGTTTTTAAAAGTTATGTTTGACTTCATGACTTTCTGTGTCGTTTCTGGGATGCTTAGGACTCATATTGCACTGCTGGAAATAGTTTATTTTGATGCATATGCTGTTATTTAGCAAATTTGCACTATAATATATTTTTTCGTTTTTCCTGTAGTATATAAAAATTGGTGTATCTCAAAAATAAAACTATGAAAACACTCAAAATAAATTTCCTTTGGTGGGAAACTAGTTTGTGCAACTTTTTTGTATTTACAGTTTTGAGGGATAAGCCTCTTAAATTTCTCTAACTAGAAATATATGTTAAAAAAACAAAAACGATTTTAAATTTTTTTGTAGTTTATTGCACTTTTTTGCAATTTATGTAATTTCTATGCACTTAATGCAGACATATTATTAAAATTTGGGCTATAATGGTTGTATTGATGTATAGCAACTTGAAATGCTCCAAAAAATGGCTCCACAGCATGTAAAAATATAATATACGCTCTGGCAGACTTGGTTCTATGGTAGGTCTTAAAGGGTTAATAAACTAAAAGGCAGAAATCAGATTATAGGATATGTAGTGTTGTTTATTTATTCTATTATGGTACTTTTCATTCATGATATTTATTACTGTGTGCATACTTTATTAGGAGAGATAAAAAAAATCTTCCTTGCTGGTTCCATTGAAGAAGAATTGCTCAAGTAACTATGTAACACGTACGTAATCCAATTCCACAACACAATGTGATGGGAAATCAGCTGTGTTTTGCTGCCCATTTTATTTCGAATCTGGCACGAACCGGCGAGCCAGTTCCTGAATCAATCACATGGTACGGACTGCCCGCGAGGCCTCGAATATCACTGTATACGTAATCAAAGCAAGCCTCGATACGCGCTTCACAAAAACTCCCCCGACACACGCTTCGACACACAGGACACATCACTACCTTTCACCTGCCTGAAGAGTGGTGGTACGGTGGAGTTGAGAAAAATAGGACAGAATCGTGACAGAAGAATAGGATGGGTTTCAAAGGTGAAAAGGAAGCTTTACAAGAAGGTAGTGAAATGGTGGCAATAACAAAAAGACAGGACCATGAACTGAAGTATGTGTGAGTACAAGAAAACAATTATTAGAATATAATGTGTTAAATTTGCTTAGATGAGAGGGTCCAGAAGGGAAGGATTTGTGTGAGTGTTTCAGTTTGGTTTAGCTATATGGCCTTAGAGTGTGTAGAGGGAGTGGATTTTATGGATACTGGGGGACTGCCTGTCATAAAAGGAGACAGGAAGCTACAGTTGGGGGATGCTGATGTTGATGCTGATGCTTGTCCCTGAATGTAATAGAAGCTTAATATTGTCTTGTCATTACTTAGAAGTAGGTTTGCAGGAGACTCTCCACGTGTTTAACTGTAAAAGTCAGGCAACAAGAGGCCAATGGCCCAGTGGATGCAGAGTGGGGGTCTCAGTGATTGTAATATGTTAACTGTGTTTGTATGTTTTGTAGAGGAATTTGGTGTAGCTTGGTTGAGGGGAGATGGACTTTTATGACCAACAGGAAGTCACATACACAGAGACACACACACAGTGCTTTAACTGTTATGACGCACACACACGCACAGTCACTCACATGCACTCACATAAACACACAGGTACGTGCACACACAGGCACTCACGTGCTTGCGCATACATACACAAACACAGAGTTTACAACACACCGTGGGTTTTATGATGGGGTTGCTTCTATAAAGCTGGTTGTAACAAACAAAGAAGTGAAGATCTGCAGAGGGAAACCGGCCTTGCAAGTCTTCCCTTCTAGAAGATGCATGAGTAACTGAAGATGAATAAAGGTTTTGTGAAATGACTACTGAGTCCGGTCCCATCTCTGGATGCCCAAGGAATAAAAACAAACCGGGGGGGTGAAACTGCTTTACCTAACACATGTCAGAGATGAAGTTAAAGGCAAGAATGATGTGCAGATATTGTCCAATATAAATACTACGAAGTCTATATGATTATAGAACTGCCCAAAACAAGGAAAATAAAAAGAATTCAGCAGAGATTCATGGAAGGAGATGTGAAGAGAGCTGGTGTGACAGAAGATGATGGTATGAATAGAGTGAGATAGAGGCAAATGATTTGCTGTGACAACCTATAAATGGGGAAAGGGCATTGCAGCGAGACAACGCAAAGGCTTTGTGTCATTGTAACCCTGGTTAACATAGCTATCAATAAATACAAGCCTGTTAGTAAAAACAGTCATAGGTTCTTTCTCTTCAGCACCCTCTGCTGGTCATAGTGGGAATACTTGCCAGCTTATATTTTGGTGGGGGTTTTCTGTGTTCCTGTGAGTAGAGGAAACAGGAAGCTGGTTGCTTGTTAGCCTGCAGAATATGTTGTTGCTCTTTAAAACGTTTCTGCCTTGGAGAGTTATTGCTTGTGAGTATTAATGTGCAACATGTTTACAAGTTTTTTTGGTGCATTTCTATTACATAGATTTGTTTAGAAACCAGTTATTTCATCTGCTATGTTTATCTTTGAGGAAGCTAAACTCGTTAAGTTGTATTGTGATCAATACTGAGTCGCTGTTGATTACACATACTATATAACAGTATAGTTCATATCCTAGAAGTGTGTGTAAAAAGGAAAAGACATCTTGTGACATTTACTTTGTGTTTGTTTTTAGTTTTACGGGAAGAAAAGGATGCCAATCATTGAACTACTGATGAAGTAAAAAGCCTTAAACTTACTTCCACCTCCAATGTTCATTGAAACCGTTAGCTCTCTGTCAAGTTGGCCAAAGGGACGCACAATAAGGACAGGACAGTAAAAAAGCAGCTTCTCAGCGGGCAGAGATAATCAAAGACAGCAACTTCGTCTGCCAGCACGTCTCATCTCTACTACTGCTTACGCTTGCCACACAGCAGCATTGTGGGATGGAGGACACACAAGCCACAAAAGAAATAACGCAGCTGTCGGCTCTAGAGACCAGGTCAGTGGCCTCTATAGCATCGAGTGGATCATCAGCAGCAGCTCGTGCTAAACTGGAGGCAGCTCGTGCTAAACTGGAGGCAGCTCGCGCACGAGCCGATTATGCCAAAATAGAATCAGAAATGATGATTGAGAAGGCTCGCATAGAAGCCAAATTGAACACTTTACAGTATGAAAAGGAGGTAGCAGCAGCTATGGCTGAAGCCAGCATCCTTGAGGTTGCAGCAGAGGAGTCTGTCAAAACTGAAAGGAAACCAGCCTTTGAAGAGACTGCTGAAAGGACACGGCAGTATGTGGAGCAGCATCTACAGCCAACTGAGAGTGCTAAACCAGAGGCAGAGCATAGAGAGTCAACTGTTCATGAGGCCCACAATTCCACCAAGGCAAAGCTTTGGTACTCCATATGTTGAATCTCACTTGTTCAAAATGAGAAACAAAGCCATTCCAATATCAGGTCTATCTCAGGAACCAAAGTCTGGTATTTACCCCCACTCAACACCGCATCCACCAGAGAGCATAAGGGAAAGGTCGCCTGATCAAGTCACACCTCAACTCCTACCGGATGGCAGTACTCAGGTGGGTGATATAGCAAGGTACTTGGCACGGAGGGATCTTATTAATGCTGGTCTCGCAAAGTTTGATGACTGCCCTGAAAATTACTGGGCGTGGAAATCCTCCTTTCTGAATGCAATCAGTAGACTAAAACTCAGCCCCAGTGAAGAGTTGGACCTCCTTATTAAGTAGCTGGGGCACGACTCAGCACAGCATGTGAAAAGAAAAAAAAGACGATGCATGTCTGTCGTCATGCACCGAAGTTGGACTGGACAAAGCCTGGGAGCGCTTGGAGGAATGTTTTGGCTCTCCAGAGATAATTGAAAAAACACTGTTCGACAGGCTTACAAACTTCCCAAAGGTCAGTAGCAAAGATCCTGTTAAGCTGAGAGAGCTTAGTGACCTGCTGCAAGAGGTTGAGGCAGCAAAATCAGAGGGTTATCTCCCAGGGCTAAGTTATCTTGACACTGCACATGGTGTCGCTCCAATTGTGGACAAGTTACCACACAATATCCAGGAAAAGTGGCTCTCTCAGGGTTTTAAGTATAAAGTTGACCATAGTGTCATTTTTCCGCCATTTTCCTTTCTCTGTGACTTTGTCTGCAGAGAGGCACAAGCCCGCAATGACCCAGGCTTCAGGCTCTTAGCATCTACAACAGACCACTTTAGATCAGATACTACAGTGAGAAAGCCCTATAAGGGTTTGGTCTCTGCTCACAAGACGGAAATATCACAGGAGAAAGCTGGCCAAGACAGTGTGAGAGAGCAAACCTGTGATGTGGAAAGGCAGTATCCTATTCATAAAAAGCCACATCCCCTCAAGCGCTGCAGAGGGTTTCGCAATAAACCTATTGAGGAGCGTAAGACCTTCCTCAAGGACAATGCTATCTGTTTTAGATGCTGTTCTTCCACTAGTCACATGGCCAAGAACTGTAACACAACAATCAAGTGTATAGAATGTGAAAGCAAGAATCATTTCTCTGCCCTTCATCCAGGACCACCTCCTGCAACTCTCTTTGGTCATGGCGGGGAGGGCACAGAAAAGACAACTCAGCCTGCTATAACATCAACTTGTACCGAAGTATGTGGAGAGGCTCAGAGAGGAAGATCCTGTTCTAAGATCTGCTTGGTAAAGGTTTTCCCAAAAGCGCAGCCAGAGCGAGTGACAAAGGCTTATGTCGTGCTCGATGATCAGAGTAATCGGTCACTTGCCAGGTCAGAGTTTTTTGATGTTTATGGCATAGAGGGGTCAGAGTCTGCATTCACACTTCGTACATGTGCGGGAACGACAGAAATGATGGGTAGAAGAGCTACAGGCTTTGTAGTGGAGTCACTAGATGGAGCCACATCAGTCACGCTGCCAACAATAATTGAATGTAATAACATTCCGAGTAACAGAGCTGAGATACCTACCCCCGAGGTGGCAGCAGAACATGCTCATCTAAGGCCAATAGCCCATCTCATCCCACCACTCGATCACAAAGCTGAGATCCTCCTTTTACTTGGACGTGACCTACTTAGTGTCCACAAAGCGAGGCAGCATAGAAACGGTCCTCACAATGCCCCATATGCACAGAAACTGGACCTGGGATGGGTCATCATTGGTGATGTCTGTTTAGGTGATGCTCACAAGCCTGCAGCTGTGGATGCCTATCACACTAATGTGCTTGAGAACAATCGCCCATCCTATTTCAGACCATGTCCAAATATGGTTCATATCAAAGAGAATTATGGATCCAAGTCTGAGCGTAAAGCCTTCCCTACCACTGAAACACCTATAGTTAAGGCATGCACTCTTGGAAGCACCATCTTTGATACATCCGAGGACGATAACAAAATCGGCCTTTCTATTGAAGACAAACTGTTCCTAGAGGTCATGAAGAGAGAGATGTTCATAGATAGCGCCACTTCCATTTAAGGGACCTCATCAGTGGCTGCTCAACAATCGCGACCAGGCCGTCAAACGCTTATCCTCTCTTCAGCGCACCCTTGAAAAAAAGCCTGATATGAAGAGGCATTACTTTGCTTTCATGCAGAACATATTTGATCCTGACCATGCTGAACTGGCTCCTCCACTTGAGGTGGACAAGGAGTGCTGGTACTTACCTACGTTTGGGGTGTACCATCCTCAGAAGCCAGATCAGATCAGGGTTGTGTTTGACTCAAGTGCAAAATGCCATGGCGTCTCTCTCAATGATGTTCTCCTCTCTGGACCTGACCTCAATAATAGCTTATTTGGAGTATTGTTGAGGTTCCGACGTGAAACTGTCGCAGTAACTGCTGACATTGAAAAGATGTTTCACAGTTTCATTGTAAGAGAGGACCATCGAAACTATTTGCGCTTCCTCTGGCATGAAGACAACAATCCTGCCAATGACATCTCTGAGTATCAAATGAAGGTTCACGTGTTTGGCAAAACTCCCTCACCATCCGTAGCTTTATACGGCCTTCGATGTGCAGCAGCTCATGGTGAAGAGAAATTCAGATCAGATGCACAACGCTTTGTTGAGAGGGAGTTCTACGTTGATGATGCGCTTATGTCAAGGCCCACAGCCAGTGAAGCTATTGATCTAATGAAAAGAGCACAGGAAATGCTTGCCACATCTAACCTTCGCCTGCATAAAATAGCATCAAACAGCTCTGAGGTTCTTGATGCGTTTTCTCCAGATGACTGTGCAAAGGGGCTTAAGGAGCTAAATCTGGAGACTGATGTGACACCTACACAGCGAAGTCTTGGTCTGATATGGGACCTAAAGAAAGACGCCTTTACCTTTCGAGTCGCAGAGACAGTGAAGTCCTTTACAAAGAGAGGTGTCTTAGCTACAATCAATGGTCTTTTTGATCCCTTAGGATTTGCTTCACCGGTTACAATCCAGGGAAAGATGCTGCTGAGAGAACTTTCAAGTAAGGCCCTAGACTGGGACACTCCACAGCCTAGAGAAAGGGAGGCCGAGTGGGATACATGGAAATAATCTCTTGTCAATCTCAAGAATGTACATATTCCAAGAACCTACGCTTCTGCTACGATGTCAACAGCAATCAGAAAAGAGTTACACATCTTTTCAGATGCCTCCACTAAAGCCATTGCAGCAGCTGCTTTCCTAAAGACCACTGGCGAAAATAAGAACCATCAGGTGGGCTTTGTTCTAGGGAAAGCAAAATTGGCCCCACAATCTGCTCATACAATTCCAAGACTGGAATTGGGAGCTGCTGTTTTAGCTGCAGAGCTTGCCGAAGTCATCACAAGTGAACTGGACCTAAATCTTGAGGCAGTTGAATTCTACACAGACAGTCGTGTGGTTTTAGGCTATATAAGCAACCAGACGAAGAGGTTCTATGTATATGTTGGCAACAGGGTGCAGCGAATCAGGAGGATTTCAGAACCAAAACAATGGCACTATGTCCCTACGAGCTCTAACCCTGCTGACATAGGCACACGCTCGGTGCCTGCTGCCATGCTTGGTGACAGTGCCTGGCTTAAAGGACCTGCCTTCTTGTTACAAGCTAGTGTCACAAGAGAAGCTGAAACCTATGACCTTGTGGACCCCGAGTTGGATGATGAAATACGTAGCTTTGTCACTCACACGAGTATTGATGGGTCTCTGCTTGGATCGCAAAGGTTCAGACGTTTTTCCTCTTTGAAGAAACTCCTCAAGGCCCTTATCTTGCTCATTCATATTGCAAAGGTCTTCAAGAGCAAAGGTGAAGGTCCCTCTTGCAGTTCATGGCATCATGACAAACAGTCTCGCACAGCAGAGGAACTGACAAAGGCTGAGATTGTCATCATCAAAAGTGTGCAGAAGGAAATGTTTGAGGAGGAACTTGTCTGTATTGCTAATGGTAAAGACATACTAAAACACAGCTCTTTACAAAAACTCAGTTGCTACTGTGATGATGAAGGACTCTTGAGGATAGGTGGAAGGCTCAAAAACGCCAACATCAACTACAAGGAGAAACATCCTCTCATTATTCCAGGTGGTAGCCATGTTGCCAAGTTGATAGTAGAACACCATCACCAGCGAGTAATGCATCAGGGACGGGTGTTCCCAGAAGGATATTGGATTACAGGAGCAAGGAGGCTAATCAAACAGATTATCCACAACTGTATCACCTGCAACAGACTTAGGAAGAGAGCAACTAACCAAAGAATGGCAGATCTGCCTTCTGATCGTATCAGCACCGAACCTCCTTTCACCTTCGTGGGTTTGGATGTATTTGGCCCTTGGTCTGTGGTCACAAGGCACACAAGAGGAGGCCAGGCAAATAGCGGAAGGTGGGCTGTTCTTTTTACGTGTCTTAGCACACGTGTTGTGCACATTGAACTGATTGAGTTGATGGACGCATCAAGTTTCATCAATTCCCTGCGTAGATTCTTCAGTTTGAGAGGGCCTGTTTAGCAGATTTGATCCGATTGTGGGACTAATTTCGTTGGTGCTTGCTGGGAGCTAGGTTTCACACTGACAGACCCTGACGTGTCAAGCATTAAAACATACCTGGGAGAAGAGGGATGCATCTGGATCTTTAATCCACCTCACTCTTCTCATATGGGAGGAAGCTGGGAACGTATGATAGGGTTGTCCCGACGTATCCTGGATGCAATGCTTCTCCAAACCATGCACTCTCACTTGACACATGAGGTGCATTCTACTAATGGCAGAGGTAACAGCCATCATTAATGCTAGACCTTTGTCTCCTATCACAACAGATCCTGACACACCCTTCCTGTTGACGCCTTCCATGCTTCTCACTCAGAAGGTGTGCACTCCTCTCCCCCCTCCGGGAAGTTTTACTGAGAAAGATCTCCGTAGACAGCAGTGGAGGCAAGTTCAACACCTTGCAAACACATTTTGGGCCAGATGGAGACGGGAGTACTTAGGGACACTGCAAAGCCGGAACAATACTCGCCAGCTTTCGTGGGGTTTTTGTGTGTTCCTGTGAGTAGAGGAAACAGGAAGCTGGTCGCTTGTTAGCCTGCAGAATATGTTGTTGCTCTTTAAAACATTTCTGCCTTGGAGAGTTATTGCTTGTGAGTATTAATGTACAACATGTTTACTAGTTTATTTGGTGCATTTCTATTACATAGATTTGTTTAGAAACCAGTTATTTCATCTGCTATGTGTATCTTTGAGGAAGCTAAACTCATTAAGTTGTATTGTGATTAATACTGAGTCGCTGTTGATTACACATACTATATAACAGTATAGTTCATATCCTAGAAGTGTGTGTAAAAAGGAAAAGACATCTTGTGACATTTACTTTGTGTAGATCTTTAGTTTTACGGGAAGAAAAGGATGCCAATCATTGAACTACTGACGAAGTAAAAAGCCTTAAACTTACTTCCGCCTCCAATGTTCATTGAAACCATTAGCTGTCTATCAAGTTGGGCAAAGGGACGCACAATAAGGACAGAACAATAGATCATAATGGTTAAGAAAATTAATTAAAAACATCAGCAATGATATAATTCATGGTATAGGATTCCATTTGTGTTTAAAAACATGTTAAAGGGGTAAAAGCTTGCTAATTCATGGTGTTTTATGTTAATTCAGGTAAAATGGCTAAAATATGTGTTCAGAGTCTTATTGTGAAAGGGCACACTGCAGTGTGACTCCTGTGATGGCCACACCCAATTGGGTTGTTCTTTTTTTTTTTGATGCTGGAGAGGGAGAAATGCAGACAGTCCTTGCAGAGCTGCTGCCTAAACGAGTGAAAAAATAGTAAAAACAAGCCAGAAGTCTACTTAAAGCCATTTTTGTACTCTGGAGAATATATTTTTGTTTTTCCGACCTGTCCTTGCCTTGGTGACGTTGTAAACAAAACCGAACGGGACTTGGCCATTAAGGTTTGGATCGGGAAATGCCAAGCTAGAATTGGAGTTTGGTCCGCTTAAATTAAGATTAAATTAAATCTTGGGCTTAAAAGAACTGAACTTGATCTAAAATAATGCAGTGTTAACTCAAATAGATCAAAGGAAAAACTTGAACTTAGAACTTGAAATAAATAAGACAATAACCTAGGTTGAAAATAACATCCTTCTAAAGCCAAATAAAAGGATTCGAGATAAACAGGATAAACTAACAGAACATATTGAACTAAGAGGGGAAAGAAAATATCCTTTCCTTAAATGTGTGATGTTGAATGTTTTACGTAATGTGTGTTAACTGTCTATTCTCTGTCTTCACAAAATAACAAGCCGGCAATTTAAACGTATTTTCTGGTCTGTGGTCTTTGTTACACGCTACACTCATTACTACTCTAGTACTCGAACCTAACTGGTCCTAGTATACTGTAACGACTCCAGAAGTGTTACATCATCATTTGTGTAATCTCACCATTTCCTGATAACATAGAGCAGAGCAGCTACCTGATCGCTACCCCAACAGAGGTCGATTATCTTGTTAATAATTTTACCTCCTCAGTACATATGATTCTGGATACTGTAGATCCTGGGAAAAATAGAGCCTCAAATCCGAAGTACCTGACTCTGTGGTATAATTCTCAAACACGTAGCCTAAAGCAGATAACTCGTGAGCTGGAGAGGAAATGGTGTGTCACAAATTTATAAGATCATCATTTAACCCAGAGATATAGTCTGTTGCTTTACAAGGAAGTCCTCCACAAAGCCAGAACATCTTACTATTCATCACTGATTTATCACAAATAAGACCAAATAAGACTAATAAGACACAAATAAGACAAATAAGATGTTTCTCTTCAGCACTGTAGCCAGGCTGACAAAACATCAGAGCACTGTTGAGCCAACTATTCCTTTAATGTTAACTAGTAATGACTTCATGAATTTCTTCATGAGGTAAAATTTTAACCATTAGAGAAAAAATTACTCATGATCATCTTAGTCTGAGATAACTTCAGTAATCACTCGTAATTCCATTCCTGCAAGACTGCACAAAATAGTCCTGCCATTAATTAATTCTTCGATCTTAAATATGATCAACCTATCTCTAATAATTGGCTATGTACCACAGGCCTTCAAGCTGGCTGTACACTCTAAAAAATATTCATGGTGTTTGTAGGTAGAACTTAACAAAAAAGCATTTTTCTACTTAAAAAAGTAAGTTGTCTACATGTACACGTTTCAGTGAGTTGACTAATCAATGTTAAAAGTCAGTGCAACACAGAAATTAATAAACACCTCCTTAACTTAAATGTTT